>NW_027104192.1:1263456-1464641 GCF_902728285.1 Clytia hemisphaerica
CACGTAATTTCTGTTCGTGTAAAGTTTTCCAACTCACGCATTCGCGCAGCTTTTCTAAAAGTCACAAGGAGCGGGCCTTTTTCCTATAAGAATAATAGTCATCCTTTGATGTGCCGACATCCTAGTTGATTTTCCGAAATAAGGGCTTGGCACCTCCGCTGAAATTCGTATCGCAACAAAGCAAGCTCCATAATCCACTTTCTGAAAAATTCCTCAACCTTCAGGGCTTTATCGTGTCTTTCACATTTGCTTCAGTTGGTATTTCTTTAAGAAGGATGATAATGTTCTTTGAATACAGCTAACTTCCTTTTCAGGTCACGTGGCAGACTTAACTCTCCTATATCCTCCACAGAAAGCAATAAGTCACAAATCACATCTCTACATCTCCCGAACAGCGTGATCTCTGGTAGCGGAACATGATATACATCTAGGTAATAATTGGCGAATGATATATCGAAATATTGATCCAAATCTTCATCGAAATAAGGAGTTAATGTTAATTTTCTCCAAACAAACAGTTTATTGTCTTCATAGCTGATATCTAAATGTTCGGTCATGGAATTTTGGACTTGAGTTAACAAGAAAGAGTAAACCAATATTTGTTTCTCTATGTCCACCATATAGGTCACTTTACCAAATGTGATGAATAAAATGTTGGAATCACAATGGACTGTATATGACTGATGAGTGCAGTCCTGTCCAGGAGCGGGTATCCCAAGCATGGAAAGTGAGAATGTTTTAAAGTGAATCAAACCAGCACTTTCTCTGTCAGTTCTGACTGATGCCACATTGAATTCAATATCCGTTACGTTTGAGGTAATCAATACCATTCGTTGTCCTATCAATTTGTGTCCGTAGAAAAACCAGCCTTTTGGTAATCTGTCACATTGGATTTTCTTGGTAAATAATTTCTCTAGCTGAGGTACAGAGAAGCATAAAAAGACGTTAAGTTCTTTTGAGGGCGAGTCAGTGACAATTATAAGGTTTTCCCCGTTGTTTATCAATTGGCAATCAAGAATCTGACTTGTTTTATTGAGAACTAAACGCGCATGCGCAAGAGCTTCCAATCGTATATCACTACAAGGTGTCGGGTGAATTTTGATCAAGTCTATTGTTAGGTAAGATTCGTCAAAGAAAGACGATTTAGCGTGAAACCTGATCACACCAACGATATTTTTCTCCACAGACATACAAATAAGGATTGGATCGAGCGCTCCGTGCTGCGACTCTTTCAGTGTTATGGACGATTCTTCCGAAAACTGGATACGAGTTCCATCAAGTCTCAAAAGATTCACATCCACACAAAATCCGTTTTTAGAAAACAATAAACAGTGTTCCCGATTCGGTAATAAAAGCTTTGAATCAAACCATGTAGATTCAATGACGTCATCAATCTTCACAGTGTTCTGTTCCCGCAACTCATAATCTTTCAATGTATAATCATGAACTAAAGTCACGTGATTCTTCACATCTTGATTAACCAATGAAATCGAAGCATTTCGAGATCCACCAGTCAGGTTCACGTTGCTACCTTGGAATTTATCGAAATGCTGGAACCATATTGGATTGAGAATGTCCTTCTGGTGACGACGTTGAGAAAGTCTTGAATATGTTGAATCATCCTTTGGTTGAATCTCCAACTCTGGTGGTTTTGGTGCTAAAAATATTTTACCTTTGCTGGTTTTAATCATAGTCCCGATCAATGATTTTCGGTGACACAATATTTCACTGACACAAATCACAAACTGTGTAGAAACTGAATCCTCATGTTTGTCCAATCTCTGAAGGTTTTTATTATCTAAACTAACTCTTAAAACGTCTAACAGAACTAACTTACACGCGTTTAGATAAATAAACCTCCTTTTTCGGGCTTAATTAAAGACCAAAATTCTAGTTATTCTTTAACATGTTTGTTTGGTTAGTTTTAATTTCATGAACTTTAATAACAAGTTGATTTTCTAGTAGTCGTAATTTTTGGCGTTTATTTGACGGTGTTGATAAGTTTTCCTAAAAAAACGTGGGGTTATTTGAAGTAATACGGTAATTAAAGCAGGCATGCGATTTTTATAACAGGTACTATTGTGAGTAAGATGACAGATATAGCTCAGTGTATAGAGTTTTAATTACACATGAACTGTAACAATGTGACGTCAATTTTGTAAGAAAAACAGAAATCACAACATCTTTCTCTAATCCTTTTTACTAACAAACTTATATCTGACTTTTAGAATCTTAAATTTTGATGAAATGTAAGCGAGTGGAAGGTTTCGATGAATCAACGGACCGAACGAGCGACCGAGCGACCGAGCGACCAACCAATTAACCAAAAATTAGCGGAGTTTTTTTGTAGATACCCACGAAGTTTCTAAGATAACCAGACTATCCACACTTAACACTGGTAGCCTTTAAAAATTCTTAAAAGCCCTGTGTATGAAAATCCTGACGATACTATTGCAGTGAGCGAAAGCAAGCGGCTCTGTTTTCCTCCGAGTGCAGACAATCTTGGTAACCGGGCCGTAAACAATAGACACGATTTCGCGTGGATTAAATTTCGCGAAAATGGCCAAAATTCGCGAAAACCACGAAAAATAATCCACGCATTTTACAGTCCGGGTATCTAAGCTATACCCAAAATGTAAAGAAGAAAGTATCATTTCTAACATCCACCTGCATGGACGAAAATCATACCAGCTAGAAAAATCTCCAGAGGTATCTTACGCTTGAAATATAGTGCTCGTCGAACAAATATTTCAATGATTTAAATTGACTTTCATGTTATTATGATTAATACATCATGCATGTCCCATAAATTTTCCTCGAAACACCTGAAATGACACGGAAGTCAAAGCTGAACCCGCTAAAATCAAAACCGAAGAAAAAACTGACATTTGAGAAATGCCTTTGACTAATAAGTATCTTAATCATGTTTTGTGAAGCTTATTAAGTCTTTTTATTTCCGCCATGAGCATCTGCTCTTTAATGGAAACCCGCCATGAGCATCTGCTCTTTAATGGAAACCCGCCATGAGCATCTGCTCTTTAATGGAAACCCGCCATGTGCATCTGCTCTTTAATGGAAATCTGCCATTCAGATTGAGTCGGTCAAACCACAAAAACTTAAATTTTGAAGGGTATTAAAATATATGATTTATCTTTGCAATTAGTGACAAGATTTAAGTGACATTGATCAGCTTTGTTGATGAACATCTTTGAATAAGTAGTAGCAGCTTACTATTAAACCACCTTACTTGATTTAAGATATGCCAGAAACATGAACAGCCTTAGCTTGGTAATTTATCATGTCCTATGACCGAGAAACAATGTGCAGATCATGAAAATAGCTGGCAAGTGTAAAAAGCCATTCAGTCAAAAGAGAAATAGCATCGGGAGATTGGGAATATCGGGATATATCATTTGTAAGCAGTTGGACAAGAGATTATTTCTGACTACCTTAAGCGAAGAATCTTTCGCGAGAAGAAATTTTCGCGGAATTTAATTTCGCGAATCAGAGTTTCAAAATGGCAAATTTCGCGGAATTTAATTTCGCGAATGAGCCAATTTTAAAAGTTTCACGGAATTTAATTTCGCGATTGAGAAGAATTTATCAACTCGCAGAGTTGTTTATATTTGTTTATATTTGATAAAAAATACACGTTATAATGCTTAAAAATCAATTGTGTCCATCTTTTTTGGTAATACCTGGTCAAAAACAATAAAATAAAAGAAGAAGAAAAAAAAATCGAATTTCGCGGAATTTAATTTCGCGATTTAACAATTTTGGTGTGTTTCGCGTAATTTAATTTCGCGAATTACGCCCAAATTCGCGAAATTAAATTCCGCGAAAATTTCTTCCGCGAAAATTTCTTCCCTTAAGGTAAGCTGAGCGAGGAATTTCTAAGATTGCAAGTGCAATCACTTTTCTACTAAGGTAGACAGAGACAAATTCCAAAAACAAAGCAATCCAAATCAGGAAGTAGGCTTTCTAAACATTTTGTTATTTATGACCTTTCAAATATGGTAATGTCAAGGTCGACTTCCTTTTCGTTGAACAAGTGATAGTGTGTAATGAATGGTCATTATAAATGGAGATTATTATTAAATGTGCAAATTTCCCAGCTGCACTGTTTGACAAAGTGTTGATTTATAGGGCTCGGCATAATGGTCATTTACTTCTGGAAGCACATGGAAGGAAAATCGCTGGAATATTTTCTTAACTTTTGCACAATTTTAAGTCAGGAATCGTGACAGCTTTTGGGCTTCCTTTTTGAAATAATTTAATCTTCACAAACATTCTGATCACTCCGCCCCTGATACGCATTGACTCTAGTGGCAATGATCATTGCTGTGAAAGAATCTGAACCACTTCGATCTTTTTTATAATCCAGATTTGGAATGCACATTATGGATGAGCTTTTAAGCGCGGTGATTGGCTATAAGTAAAATAATAGAACCAAAACTAACGTCAATTAGTATATGTAATCACATGATAACGAGTGCAATTCGAATATAATTGCACGAGTGCAATTTTCGAATTGTACGAGTTATTATGTGATTACGAGCTAATCGCACAATGGCTTTCACTACTTTTTCCCAGTTAGGAAAGTAAATTACAGAAATTAATTGAGAGTTTTATATTTTTCTCTTCTCTTTATGTCTTTCTTTTATTGTTGTTTATTGATTTTCTTTCTCACAAAATAAATTTCGAATGCAATTAAAACGTTCGATGCAAAAAAAAAGTAAGAAAAAACATTAAAATCAATTTTGTAAACATTGGCGCGGCATTGGAGAGTGTGATTAACGATTAATTGCTCTCTACAGGATGCAATTAACGATTAATTGCTCTCTTTGAGGGCGTGCCAAATAAGAAAAAATAACCCATTATAAACATAAACATTAGAACTCAGTCGCTTTCGCATTCGCTTTTTTGTGCGAAGTAAAAGTTTGGTTGAATAACCAGGTAAGCTTCTGTAACCATCTTGTCAATATTGTTTAACCCCTCAAACCCAAGTGACGTGTATTTTGCCAATATACCGAGTCCAAGACTTAAGGCTTCAACTGCTAACCACTTGATTTTAAAGGGCATAAACAGAATGCTTTTAGAAAAAGTTTAAAATACCTTTCTAGTGGTACCGAAACCATTGTTTAATTCTCAAGTTACAAGCTTTTATGACAGTTTGAAATTTTTGATTTAAAAAAAGAGTTATCTTAGGAGAAGTTTTGGTGGAAAGAAATTTCGGCGAATTTGGCGAATTGCCTCAAAAATTTGTCAAATTCGCCAAAATTTCTTCCCGCCAAAATTAGATTTATAGGCCATTCGCCAAAATTGATTCTCGCCAAATTTAAATTCCTTTCACACTAGTCTCTATTTCTCCTAAAAACCCCTTTTTCATCCTTTTAAGCTTAAATATGGGTTGTTCGCCAAAATTAATTCTCGCCAAATTTAAATTCCTTTCACACTAGTCTCTATTTCTCCTAAAAACCCCTTTTTCATCCTTTTAAGCTTAAATATGGGTTGTTCGCCAAAATTAATTCTTTCCAAATTTAGAAATTTTATTAAATTGCCTAAATAAATTGCACCATTTGCTCATTCGCCAAAATTCATTCCCTTAACACACTTTTAAAAAATATATTGCGCGCTGGAGAGTTGTACTTTAAAATATAGATTGGAAATAAATACAGTACACGAAATTTTCAACTACCTTATCGGCCTTTTTTACGCCGGCCCTTATTACGCCACAGCCTTATTTTGGGCAATTAGGGCTGTTAATAACGCCAAAATTTGTAAAAATGACTACTTATGTCATTAAAATCATTACATTAAAATCTCATCTTTTCAGTAGTAAACTGTTGAAAATTCGATCGAAAATCACTGATTTTTAAGCAAATTAAATATTTCACTGAAGTTTTAAATATGGAGTAAAACAATAGATAATTTTCGTCTTCGAATCATACCTAAAATCCTTTAAATTGAGAAATAATGATAAAAAAATAACGCCGCATTTAGGTTAAAATTGCAAAATCTTGGCCCTTTTCACGCCCTTATTACGCCACGAGCCCAAAAGTAACGCCAAAAAGGGCCGATGTAAAAAGGGCCGATAAGGTACCTGAAAAAGAATATTGCCCTTTTTGGGTAAGATATTATCGAAATAAAAATAAGACATCATGACGTTTTGGGTGTGTAAGTTGTTAGTTTTCGAAGGAATATCGCATCCGATTTCTTTTGCACTAATAGCAACTAAGAAGAATAAAATGGAATGAAATGAAAAAAAGAGCATTGCATATCTAATATCCAATATTCAGCTTTATTTCTCGACAGAACCGAATCTGAAATATGACCATTTCTATTTGAGTGGATGAAATTAAAATTTTCCAAAGGTGTTTAACCTCAATTCTTTAGCTCCTACACATTGGAAATCGTGGCATGGACCCTGATAACGACAGGTATATTATTGCAGCCACTTTTCTGTAGGCTTGAACTCTTTAATTACAAGTGACTGAGCTGAGGGGAAGCCAAAAACCATGGTTTTATTCGTTTTAAAAATTCAAAAACACAAACGTGAAAAAAAAGGAGAACTTGTAAATTGACGTTTTGTCCCTGAACAAAAATGCGACCAGTCTATTTTTGCAGCCGCTACTGCTACTCGTAAATCATGGAGAGGGAGGCGTAAACATTCTTTGAATCCCATCGTAATTTTCGCTACATCATTTAAGTTATGCTTCTAGAAAAAAATTGTAGTCGCCACTTTCCTACTGTACACACAAGATAGTTCCGCTTGCTTGCTGTTTCAGATTCTTCAATAAAATAAAGATAACATTTTCAGCCTATGTACCATCATCAGCTGGTGATAAAGTCAGTCAGAATGAGGACACCCTATTGAACGACCTAGTCTCCACCATTTAAATAAGTTCATTTTGTTAAGGGAAAAAAATATGCGTGAGTTTCTTTGAAGTGTAAAGAAAATTGTCGGAAAAATTATTCAGAAAATTTTGGAATTTTAATCTCGACCAATGCCATATGTTCACCGAAAATGCCCAAAACTCAAAATGTTTACACTTAAATAATGGTGATAATGATGGCGCCAGTCCTTAAAATCCACTTTCTCGAAATATGATTTGATTCGGTTTCATAACAACACTACAATAATTTACTATCAAATGTGTATTTTCGACCGCGAAATTGTTACATATTCGCGAAAAGTTTCCAATGTAATGGTGCTCAAAAATAAGGTACTTAATATACACATCATCGGTCAGGCGATTTTAAAACCATTTACAACCGTTAATGTTTGGTGCTTAAACTTGTATAACAATGATTGATTGACAGATTCATTGTTTCATTTGCTTTTGATAAGGACGTTGATTGGATGTGATATGAACATTCACAGTAATAACGATACGTACTGGTTGTTGTAATTTGTTGTACGTTATATACAATACAAACAACTCACATGGACGTACCACATGACTAACAACAAATCCGAACACCGATAACACCCCGCGGGGCGGGGAGTGATAAAAAGGCACTGATTTTCGAATTAATTTCCATGTTCCCCGTCAAGGAGAAACCTTCTTAAAATACTTTCTGCAATTCGAATCTCTCTGTAAATCGATAACGAAAGTTAACCGATTTTTAATGTACCGTAGAAATTTGTAAACGTATAGAATCTCGCATCAATTAACAAACGAAATTTTCATGAAGCACTAAAGTTCGTTGTCAGCTAAATTTGACAGAGCAATTATATTAATTTCGCAATGTTAAATTTTGCCTTTTCGTGGATTTTAAGCTTTTTCGCAAAAATAAATCTCGCGAAATCACGTAAAATTGCTCATCCGCATAAAATAAACATACGCAAAAACCACTGCCTGTTTTATTTCTAGCAAAAAATAGCACCTTCAAGACCATTCAAGACCATTGCCAGCTCATCTCAAACTCATTCACATAGTTAAATGCACGTAAAATATTCAAAATTCAAAAGATTTATCGATTTTTAATCTGATTGAAGTATTCCGCCGAAAACTCACATAATTTTGGTGTGACTGGAGCAAAGAAAATAACTCTTCGTTGAGGTTGGAAAGATAAAACAAAGCGAGTTGTTCTCTCTAATTCTCTACTATTTTCTATA
Organism: Clytia hemisphaerica; assembly: GCF_902728285.1. NCBI lineage: Eukaryota > Metazoa > Cnidaria > Hydrozoa > Leptothecata > Clytiidae > Clytia > Clytia hemisphaerica. The sequence continues at coordinate 1,271,579 of NW_027104192.1, forward strand.
AGCAAATCTCTGTATGTATAAAATATTTCTTTTTCTTTAAAATTTTAAATATCTGTAAGAATTTATGACTATATAATATTATTCACATTATATAAATTAAGGAATTTCTCTTCATTTTGTAAAAAAACGAAAAGGGGGTTGACTATATAAATATTCTTTCTCTCTCTAAACGAAAGTAAAACGGTCAAAAATATTTGTCAAAAGCGTCACGGTTGACTGCCGGGTTTTTTTTTTCCTATTTTATACAGGGAAATCCGATAAGTAATTCCGATTTTCCATTCCTGTTAAACCCGAAACATCTTTGAGTAAGTAGGACGCTGTTCGCAAATTTTTCTGATGAGCAACTTGAACAAAAAAAAGTTACCATAAAAGCTATACTACATATTATATATAAAATTTATACAAAAAGGGAAAATTAAAGGGCAATTTCCAGGATAAATTATCGGGAGAAGAAATGGTTCTACGATTGCATCAACATAACTACAGACAAACTAAAGAAAGTTATTTGGCCAATTGTGCCTGTCGAGTCTTTTAATGGACTTTATTGTACTAGCGTGCGAGTGTCAATGGGATAAGATTGTCCCGAATTCAGCTACCATTGCTCTACAAACAAGCACATTTGGTGGCAATCAATTTCTCAAACTTCACCAACTGTATTAGTTCTTGTGAGCCCTTCCGTCCGCTAATTATCATCACCTCATCTTTAAATTCGGACGGCGAACAACAAGGCAGCGCCGGTTGGTCGTGAGTTGCGCCTGGTCTACTGGAATCAGCCACGATAGCTTGAAAAATAGCGTGTGAAGTATGGCGATTGTTTAAAAAGTCTTCTTTAATTCTAGCTGGGCATGACCCAACACATTGGTTAATATTGATTTCTGTAGGGTTTATAATGTTTTCTCCGAAACCCATGTTTCTAGTGTTTATACGCAATGGTTTTAACTGGCATTCTAAATGCCCATCTTTGTGATGATGCTCTATATGATTATTTGGTTTGTCATCATTCATAGTGACTATGGTCCGCTTAACTCGTTTCTTTTTCTCGTTATTCTGTAAAATATTGAGTCCATTACCGTTCAGCAGAGCAGCAAGGCTACTTCCTTTCACGCGCTTCGTGAATACGACCAGCATAGGTTCACGCCGTAAAGTGTTTTTGGTTCCGAATTTTACATTGTTTTTATCATCTCCAATATTACGGATGCGAACTTGTAAACCTTTATTATTCTTACGTTTGCGTACCCAACGTTTAACTATTTTCGTGACGGGAAAACGTAACCATCCGTGTACATGAACGCTGACGATACGCGAGCTGATTACACGCTCGTTGTGCATGTTTATAATATCGATCTGGATCATGGCGCTACGAGGCCGACCCTGGCCGTTCGGTTGATATTGTTTGAAGAGATGCAGTTCTGCATTTTGTATCTTTTCTTCTTTACGGTTGATATCGTTAACATTGAATTGATATTTGTGTTGTTTATTCTCGTTCTCTTCAGTACCTGATCGATGAAAAGGAAAGAAACACTTTAAGTTAAGGATAAGATAAAAATCAAGACAAATGGGTTTCAGGTGAAATATTGCAGTCAATAAAGACGATTACCAAATTTCTACATAAGATGGGATCTGGACACTGGAGCATCTTCTGCAGTGCAGACACATTTTACCGATTTTCATTGATTTTAAAATGGAAAATTGGATCAAGTCGTGTTTGTTGAGCATTTCAGTTCAATTTACAGTGCTAAAGGCGAATTTTTCATACACCTTCTTAAAGCATGCTTCTTTATTGTAGAATTCAATGATTTCGTGACCACAAGAAAATAAACACTACTTAAAACAAATTAAAATTTTTAATTTCTCACTAATAATTTGTCATTAAAAGTAAACAACCCAATATTGGACTTTCTTCCTTAATTTTGTTCAAAACCTTCTAGGAAAGCTGCACTTTGATTGGCTAATTTTTAAGAGGCAGCCAATCAAAAGCATTCTTGAAACTTATCTCAAAGTGCTGTCAACTAAGGAAAACGTTCTGGCAAGGAGAATTCTTTATGGAATAGGTGCACGTGGCGAAAATTATTTTTTATTTATAAGAACATGAGGCTGAAATTCGATCAAAATTTAAGAACACATTGAAAACCTTGTATTTTAAAATTTACCAAGAAGTGTACTGAATTTGTGTATTTTTACAGCTTCAAGATTTCAAATACTCAGATTTATAAAAAATGATAAAACAGAACTATGTGCTGTGAAAATGACTAAGTTGATTCCAAATACGTATAAAAATCCTCGGGACGTCTTTTGAATGCTAGTGGCATGTTGTTCCATATACCCTTTAAATTGCTTACGTATAATTTAAAGCATGCTTAAATGATCAAAGAAAATTCCCTATGATTTTTTTAACTCGAAAATAATATATCTTTGTTTGTTAAATTGTAATATCATTAGTGGATGGTATTTTGATGATCTTGTTTTCCGAATGTCTGAATTTTTCGACTAAACAGACGTTATCGTTATCGGTATGGATGTTAAATGGATGTAAGTTGGACGTATCTACAAAGTTGAGAATTTGAACGGGATTTCTAAAAAATGTTTGTAAAATGTCTAAGATTTGAAAGCCAAGATGATCGAGAACAGTAACATTCTCTTTTTAACAGACCCATTTTAATAATTTTGATAATTTTGATTTTTTTATCTTGAAATTTAGCAAATCGATTCCAAAGCCTTCACACACCTCCTAGATTCCTCAATCTTATACAATCAGACACACATGCGGTTATCTTAAAGCCATCTTTCAAATCTACCTTCTTCAAATGACTTCGTTTAAAATTTTTTCACACGATTAAAAACCTTTAAATAACGAGATGCAATGAAAAACTTTCAAACACCTTTCAGAAAGCATTAAGCTGTCAACGAGTCTTATAATACTTAACAATTTTTCTCCTTCTGTATGTTAAAAGTGATAGAATTTTAAATCATGTACGCGATTAAATCATGTATACGATTAGCTTGCGTTAAAACCCTAAAGCTGATGATTGAATTTTTTCTCCCTTGACGACTAAAACTTTTCAATAAAAACCATCAAGATGGCCATCAAAAAATATTGAGCCTCGATGGTCATTCGAAGGGTTTCGGGCTCATTATGGCGAAAATAAGAAAAGCATTGGAGCATGGGGCTTCTCAAATCTTTACTTACCTGTCTCATGGAGGCAAAAAGCTCTAATCTAAGCATTTGAATAATGGAGCAAAACTTGGCAAAACTTCAAAATATTGAAAACAGAAATAACAAAGTATCAACCACTAATGACTATGCGATCTTCATCATTTTTATTGACGAAAATCTTTCAGTGGTATAAAAAATATCTGTGGCAGAAAGAAAATCTTAATTGAGGTATGGAATTAAGGTATCACATTAATGATTTTTAATAAGGCTAGATCGGTTCAATGAGGCCCACGCGTAACACTTATCTGACTGCACATGGAAATATTTTTGAATACCTTCCATTGAATTTATAAGCATATTATTATGAAACCACTTTAACAAAATCATTAACATGTGACCCTGTTTCGCCTTTAAATCATAATAGGGTCATTAACATAAAATGCCTTGTGCATATTCTCATAATTAGTCGACAAATATTTGTCGAAGGCATCTAAATATGTTATAATTTCTCCCTAAAGATATTTTAGTTGATTTCCTGTACGCCTGACCTCATCGTTTGGGAAAATTAGTACGTAAATTACCGGGGACAATTATTTAAGAATGCAATTAAAGCTATTGAATATTTTTTAAGATTAATAATTTACTTTTAAACGTGGGGGATGAACCCTCTTTTTTACAGATCCCACAAAGATATTGTGCATTCAAATAAAAAACCCAAAGTTTTTAGCGTAGTTAGCTAGCTAAGTTAGGTTCTTAGCTAGATTTTAGCGGCAAAAAATTAAGCTCTTTACATAAATAACGAGTTTTGTTATAATCGTATTTTAATCATTCCCTTAAACAGATACTTAATGAGCGAAATAGCCCCAAAGTAAAAAGAAATTGGGCGACGTTTTCAATTAGTTTGGAATTTTAAACATGCCTTAATCTGAGCGAACTGATGCCAGTCCGGTATCAATCGAAAAGGAGACAAGTGAACATTTGCCAAGTAATAATCTTTTGACTACATTAGAAGACAAATCTAAATCGAATCATATATAGTGTCTCGAGATTTTGGATTTCCTTTGTGATACACGCTTTTTTTTTTATAAGAATACACTTTATAAGAATGTCCATGATGAAAATGGCCAAAAAATTAAGAATATGGTAAGAATATCACCATCATGGAATTTAGCAACCGAACCTAAGAATGCCATTTTTAATGCATTTTAACCTGTAGATTGCCAATTTCGATCTTAACCTAAGAATACCGTAAGAATATTTTTGGATGATTTTCGCCAAAAAGTTAAGAATATTCATGATGAATTGAAAAAACACCATTCTTATAAAAAAAAAAGCGTGTATATAAATTCCGAGATTGTAGACATACGATTAAAATCTCTTGGTAGCAGACGAACGGTAATGAAGAAATTAAGATCGGTCGAATTGATAAAAGTTTCGTATGTTTGATATTGAGTGGGCCAAATTATTAAATTCTCCAGCATTAAAGAGATGTTTGAAAAAGAAAAATGGAGACACAAAAATTAGCACCAATCAAAAACATTTCAATTGCTTCATTTTCTTTATAAGCAATCTACTAAACGTTGCCAAAACCTGTGAACTCTTCAAATTAGATTTGGGTGTTGACTAACACGAAGCCGGTAAAATACCAATTATTTCATACTCAGCCAGTCAGGGTGGTTTGTACACCTTCAAAATTGCTTACAATAAAAATTTCAACGTGCATGTCAATAATACCGATTTTCTAGGTCCACTTTATGACTCCATAATAATGGGACTATTTACTGCAATCAAATATTTCTTGGAAAACTTCCAAATACATAGACGTTCTTTAAGAGAAAGTTTATTTTAAAACTTCCTTTCAAATTGCTTTCGAAATTTAAGTAGTGTACGGTTAGTTCTTAATCACCGTGCAAATAACGATTACAAAATACGAAAACATTTTTGTAAGCATAAATTTAGGGCCTTTAAAGAAAAGTTCAAATGACATTTTAAAATTTATCCTCAAGTATCATTAGTAGAGGATACCAGGGCTTGAAAACTTAACTCTTGTTATTTTTTGAAGGTTCTCCAAACGAAAGAATAATTGTTTGAATACAATGGAAATTCTTAACATTTCCTGTATTTTATAAAAATCAATGCAATGCTCAGTTTAAAGTTCTTATAAAACATCCCACATCATCAAGATAAACTAAAATGAAAAACACACAATTTCTGTGTTTGTTGAATTTGCTGGCAATTTGCCAACTATTTAGTATGATTTACACTGATTTTGAATGTTTCTGCAAATGGGTGACCACATAATTGGGCTTTTGCAAGGGAATTCTTAAAAAGATGAGATGTCAAGATCGTTGGTGGAAGATAAGAACTTTGCTTATGAAAAATATCAAAAAGTTTTTCCCAGCTCCACAAAGTCTGCCAAGGTCATTTTTTCATTTTGTTTGAACGAGTCACCTCTATCAAAACCAACAAAGGTCTATTGGCACTTTCACCAAAGCTTTCTCTAAAAAGACCTACAAAGCTGTAGAAATTTAGAAGGTTTCTTTTTGTAAGAAAATTCAGAGTAGAAATCTCGATAACTTGTGCGCATGGATATGACGTCAGATGCATAGCTCAGTAATTCGTGTTGCAATCTTTAGGCATTCCTGTCTTACCTCAAAAGAGACAAATTGGCAAGATGCCAACAACAATCTTAAAAATGAAGAGATGAAAGAATTTCTATATGGTGGTTGATAGTTGATTCTGTACACTAAATATAATGTGGAATGATATTACGCGTGCAATGCTTGTTGCTCTGATATTTCGTATTTTGGTTTCCACTTTCCCAATTGCACAATATTATAATTTAACAATATGGCTTCACAGTGTGGTTTTGCAACAGTGACCTAATAAATTTTTTCTGGCAAATTTTATCTCATTTTGAGCCTTCAACCTCCCTTCTTTTACGGTTGTTCTGCCGGGACTGTTTTCATTTTGATGTTCCTTGTGTACAACCTGATCTTCTTAGATGTCTGTATATCAAGTGCTAAGTTTTTTTTCTTAGCAGCGTGCAACCATCAAGTTAAAAACCTATTTTACAGCCTTGATTTCCAGGCTACCTTGACCTTGACCCCATGCCATATTTTATTTTGCGCTCTAAAAACAAACAAAAGGAGACGCCCACTATCATAAAGATTTCCATCAACGACCAAATTCTATGAGATTACATAAAAACAATCATTACTTCGGAAGGATGCCAAAAAAAAAAATCGTTTGTTTTGAAACACTTTTTCCTGTAAAAATACTATTCGTAGACAGTCTTCGCAAAACTATTCTTCAATGTTTCACTGCGTGGGATAATGCGATCGTCATGTCTAGTTGAGATTCAACTTTTTCGCTAATAGCAGGAAATGTAAAAGTGGAATGCCAGGAAACACTAACCGTGCGTTGAACAAACAAATGAAAACAAAATAAACAATGACTAAGCAAGATAACTCAAGTTATCTGTACAATAACCATATATTTTAGGCTGTAACTATCTTCGAAACGTTTTAAAAAGTAAACAAAATCTCCAGCAACAACCACAACAACACAATTCACAGACCTCTAATATGATGACGTTTAGAATTGACTTTCCTCACTCTGTAACAAAGCCATACAGCAGAACCTTCAATAAAGCGTGAACAGGTAGATACGTTTAAGCTAAAGATATTTTATTATTTGTGGTCACGAAAACAAAGGGAAATACGATGATTACGAGATATTTGCTAGCTGTCGAGACTAGAATAGCCGAAGTCCTCCTAATTCCTCAATTACCTGCGAGAATGAGCTGTCGTTTCCGCTAACACATAACGCGTTAATCACACCTTTAATTGCACTCGGCTCGCACCATTTCCTGCTCTAAAAATTCCTTGTAATGTGGACACACAGGTAATCATAAAATTTCTGATTTATTTCCGATGGAGATATTATGAACTCTAAAAAGAGAAGATACAACGTCGAGCTATCTTTGAAATGTCATATTTACACTTCTAGGTCAACTCCATGTCAATCCTTTCTTATTGGAGGTTGAACACACTGAACTCGTAAATAAAGACTGGAACTGTTATAAGCTTTAATACTTAGCTTGCTTGTTTTCACTGTTACAGGGAATCTTAACATCTCTGTCTATCCTCACGGGCTTTAGAGGTTGGTGGTCAAATACCGCCTACACTTAAGTCTGAACTTTGAAAATAATCAGCATAAGTGAGAAAGTACTCTGTACATACAAGTTAAAAAAGTCCTTTTTTTCTTCTCTGACTTTTTAATTTTAAAGAATGTTATCTACAAGTTTTCGGCAACAAATGTTTCGATTGCTCTTTTGGTCGCTTTTATCAATGGAAAATAACTTTTTATCTATTTCAAATTACTACAAGGTAATCAAGAACGTAATCTACGCTGCAGAAAATCTTGCTTCTTTGATAGTGTGTTTTTAATTAACGTTAATGCTTTCTAATGGCTTCGTTAGTGGTTGTCACATCTCATCATGAAGGGACATCTTTCATTTTCGTTCAAAGTTTCTATAGGACTGATTGTTATTTTGACAAGGGATAATCGAGCAAAGCGTTCTAACACAATTGCTTTTCATTTTGGTCAGGAGTATCGAGTGAAGTGATATTGTGAATCGTAAACTTTTTGCCAAAACCTGGCCTTATCGTCTATTTTTGACCGATTTTTGTCAGATCGTGGCCTTTATCCTTTTGACAAAAGAGTGATGACCTTTCTGGACCTTTTCAAACCAAAACTAAAATAAAAAACAATCGAAAAAACAATGTTTCGGTATCCCTGTACCTAATCAAACGTCAAGAAAGACTATAAACAAATTAGCGAACGATGTTATCGTAAAAAGAAATCTTGATCAAGCAAATTTGATAGCGTCACCCCTAGCCAGTATCTAGCCTCTAATTATTTATTACAAAGAAGCTTTCAAAAATGAGGTCTTCTCGGGTAATGGATACCCTAGGTTTAAAACTTTGTGTGTGTATTTACTCGCGAGATAACAAAATTTAATCCCATTAAAATGGTAACATAATTCAATCAAATAATCTATCACTCTTAACTATTGCTTCTGAAAGCTTTTGCTTTTTACGAAAAAGCGCCTTTTTAGAATAGAAGATGAGATTTTAACTGGATTAATATGATAAAATATTTCCCTATTTGATATCAGAATCAATGTTTATGCTTATTTGTGCTCTGCTTTGTATTGTTGTCTGTCAAATGTTTGTAATAAACATACCATTTTTCCCCGGGGGGGGCAGCCAAGCAAAATGACTGACGGGTATGTGCGGGCACTAAGGGTGTATTTTTCAAGGCATCAGAAATGCACTGTAAGGGTGGGTTTTTTGCCGCCTGCGCTGTAAGGGTAGAAATTACAGAAAATTTTTGAAAAATCTAGATATTTTGACCAAAAATGCTAGAATTTTGACCATTTTTTGCACGAAAACGATAAAAAATTTTGGGGAAAATGCACTCTAAGGGTATGATTTTCACTGATTTTTGCTGCACTGTAAGGGTGCAATTTTAAAAGCCAATTTTTGGCCCGCACATACCGTCAGTCCGCAAACCCAGTGCCCCCCCGGGCATTTTTCATACCAAAGCTAATTAATTGCTGCGTGGATTCCTATATCAAAAATTTAGCAAAGAGCTTGTTTTTTAAACACCCCTCCTGCAATAAATAACTAGCGAATTTGTTTCTTCTCTCATGGCCATGGTTTGACTTCAGCCTTAATTGGAGAGGAGAGAATGAATTTACAACGAATGCACGGACAAATGCACAACTTCTCTTTGAAAAGTTTTGATAAACCCCAAGAATAATTTCCATACACTCATATTAGACCCCCCTTCACTTTTCAGGGCAAATTCTAGAAAAACTCTTTCCTTTTTAACTGGAACTACCTACTACATATACAGCTCACGTCCTAAAAAATACAATCGAAAACGATATTGGCTTCAGTCTTCAAGAAGGATTTCAAGAATGGACAACTGTTTCGGAACTATAATTAAAGAAGAGAAATCGAGTTTTTTAGTTGAAGTTTGTAAAGTGTCATGGGTTGTTTTTATGAACTTGTGTGTTTTTCTTACAAAATTAATAACTTGTTCAATTTCCGGCAGGTTTGCTATCTTGTCCAGATAATATTTCTGACGCTATCTAGATTTAATTTAGCATACATGAAATTCCAAGCCATTTAAAACTCTAATTTGAATATTTCCGTAAATAACTCACTCTCTTTAGTAGGGACACATTATACTAGCAATACAGAGGAGATCTTCCGAGTCATGTTTTGGTTTCCAGGAAAACACCGAACCGCATTGGTTGAAACATAACGGGCTAATAGGTTACACTTAAAAGGTACTTTGATCAATCAAAATGCTAAAAGCTGGTAGTTAACGACGTGCTCAGTACGTTTCTTTGTTTTTGGTTATAACTTGGTACTTAAAAATCAAACTTAAGTAGCATCAAAATGACCAATCTATGTAGCAACAACATTAATGATTGTTATGTGCTATATGATATACTAATGCTTAAATAAGCATTATATCTTAATGAAGGAAGCATTTCCAGAGACAGAATTTTGGCAAAACTGGCAGAACACGAGACACAACAAAAAAGCGAAACCCATAACTCAGCTGACGTAAGAAAAAATCGCCATAACCGAAAAACCACAAGAAAGATGAAATGAAAGTTCCGAGAAAATTGTTGATAGTCTCTTCTATCAAAAAGGCAAGCATAAAAATAGCTTGATGAAAAACGGAAGTTAATAGCCCTAAATTGGCTTCGACGTCAAAATATAATTTCACGATTATGTAGTCTGTTTACTAGTTGTTTCGAAATACTTTGAAATACAGTCAAGAAGAAAAAAGAAGTTGAAATTTCTTAAGGTATGAATAGAATCATTTGTATGTGAAAGAAATTGTACAAAATACGAATGACCCCTAATTGAAAATGATTCACTAACTCTAAAGGTCCTATAAGGAGTGAAAATGAAAATGAAATTTTGTCAAGTTTAAAAAAAGGAGAGTTAAGACAGAGTGTTTGGTACAAATCTAGTGATACAAAAATTGCTATGCATGCAGCATCAGAACATGTTGAATAAGGACTTTTTTAACCAGCACTTTTTCACATAACAGCACAATTTACGTTATTCCTGTACAAGTTTCTAACGACACTTTTTCGCAGCTCATTTTCTCAATAATTTAGATCGGAAATTGCGATGCTAATAATACAAAATAATTTTTTTGTTAATGAAAGAAGGAAAAAGTTAGGTATGTCAAGGAATGTTGAATGAAGAATTCTTTGGCATTACTTCACTTCAGAATACTTTATTTGGTTTTTGGTTTATGAAGGAATGTCCCGGTTGAAGCCGTTAAGTGAGCTTTCTGAGGAAGTTATAACGAGTTTTGATTCCATAAAGAAATGCTAATTGTTGTACAATAAATGGATAAATCTAAAATCAAATTATTGTTTGAACGTTCGAGGATAAAATAGCCATTAAGTAGCTAGAGTTGACATTGCGCACGAGATTGTATCACGTATGATAGTATATTTTGACGAGATTCTGATTGCAGGCAGGCACAATAAAACACAAAATCAGAAACTTTAAAGCCTTTGGGATAGTACTCAAAGAAGATAAGGCGATTCATTAAGATTAGAATTACACATACAGATAGAGCAGTCGAGCGATCAGGGTCATCAAAATTTTTGTGCGCCTTATCTTCAAAGCGAAATCATAATAACTGTCTTCTTTTCAAGATTGAATAAGTTTTATCAGCATGAGAAACGAAAGATAAAAATTTCTTTTTTTTGAAAATTGGCAAAAAAAAGATAAAAATTTTGAAAATCAGAATGACAGATTTATCTTGTAATTTTGTAACTATTTCTCTCGTTGAAATTACTAGCGATAACATTAGGGAAAGAATATGCAGAAGAATTTTGACTACTCTTTAAACAACAGCGTTTAGCAACCGTAATGATGCCCCTTATGACCGATTAGTAGCATCCATTAACAAGGAAATTACGTGTTCAAAAATAAACTTAATGGTTACAAAACATTGTTGAAAAATACACCCTGATTTTTACCTTCAAAAACATCAAAGGTTGTAAGAAAATTGAACTGTAGGTGTGTTGAACTTTTAGTATGGATACTAGAAGTCACCAACTTGACCCAATTTTTTTTTTAGTCAGATTAAGTTGCCTTTTTGACATTAAAACTGAAAAAGATGTCTGCTTTCTAAACGTGTCCAGGTCAAAGAACAATATCTAAGGAGATGAGGAAAACTCAGTCAGCTTCAGACAATATCCACTGAATGAAAATATAACAAACCTTCATCGAAGTAACTTCTGACGGAGTCACTGTGGTGCATCAGGTCAGGACGTTTCTGTTTCGATACGATGCCATACAAGTCTTTAATGTAGGTCGGAATATCCTCGAAGCTTTTGGCACGATCGCGATGCACGTTTTCAGCTGCCGTGAGTTTTTTATTTGTGTTGTCCGTGAATACTGGGGCGGAGTCAGTTGACCGCGGCGTGTGTAAAATCAGGATAACAACAGCTAGAAATAAACCTTCGAGTTCAAATCGATACATTTTGAAATTATGTGAAAAGTATATTCAGAAATATTGGATTTGTGTAAACCCACTACACTCCAACAAAACCAAGCGATTTTAAAAATGAAATTCTCCGTGTTGGAAACTGTCAGCGCGTCTGTAACATCTGACGACTACTGTGAAATGACGTTGAACAAAAGGATTTGTCTATATGGCAGATAATTCCCGCTGTACAATGGGTTATTAGTAGCTGATTTTCGTCGACGCGACGATTGGTTCGGTGAAGGTGTTTGTAACAAAGTATGTATGAGGTGACAGATTATAAAGAAAAATCCTTATTCCGTAATCTTTTATCAACGATTCAAGTCGCTCAATCAATGACACCTAAAAAATGTTGTCTGATCTGTAATGTTAGTATGTCTATACCATATATGTTTAAATAACAAAATGAGAAAATCTGATTCTACGCGCAGTCGTTCCAATATTCTTGCGGTCGGTAATGATGTGCTGAATGCCGTTTGCTGTTGGTGTGTGTAGTAAATATAGCAATATCTCGGTTTCCTACTTTTGGCAAACAAGTTCTTCTTCAAATTGTATAGATGTAAATAACTCCGAATATTTTTCAGTACGTTTTTGGTGTTTGTTTTGGATAAAAAATAATACGCGTGTTGCGGCCGTACCTGAGTGATTGCGAGTTATTTCAAAGTGACGATTTCATGTTATGATTGTTTTAATCTAATGCCTTTTATACAATTTTTACGAGCATTTAATTACCCCTACATCTATTCAATTCAACAACAAGAATTTTAAATAGCTTTTGTTCCTTAATCAGTCAACAATCAATCATAAAAATAAAGCAATCATTGTGTTCTTTTCACTTCTCTTTTCATGGAAACATAATGTTTCATCATCATAAACATTTTATTGCATTTTTATGATTAATTTTTTACTGCCCCTATTTTTTATTACCCTTCTTCTTTTGTTTTGAAGCATCATTCCACATTTTTTCTTTTTTGTTACATTTTGATTGGCTTGCGAAATCAAGACTCTTTTCGGTATTTTAACAGCCTACTGACGTATCAGATGACGCGTCCAGTTCCAGGCTTTTCTCCTTATAGGGTAACCATGTATTTTTGCGGTCGTTCAATTAATAAAACCTTATATTCTACGAAATATGACGATTTCCCCCGTCATTAGATCTAGGCAGATTCCAAAGGAGAAATGCTACACATTGAACTTAACAGTCATTTCTAACTAAAGAATCATAACGCAGAGATGGAATGTTTTGGAAAGAGTTTGCGAATCAGTTTCAACGTGAGAAATACTAAACAACGAACTTACGTCTAATATTTCAAAAATAAACTCAGGTTTTCTACGGGTGAAGGAAGTACGACAATGCGAATGGTCTTTTTTGTTGTGTGTGTGTTTTAGAACAAAGCATGCCTGACATCATCAGTGCGAGAACGATAATCATACCAGTCCCACCCCTGTCTCTTTCGATCGAGAATGGCTTTTCAGTGTAAAGGTTAAATGCCATCCATGCTTTAAGAAGAAGGTATTGATAAAAGTATCGATGCTCGCTCCCTGCTCACTACTGTATAACCCACCGACAAAAATCTTTATCAATTACAGAGCTTTAAGTTAGGGTTTTTAGGAGGTCATCAGTGTAAAACTAAAGGTAAAATACCCATACTAGAGTCAGGCTCTCTTGGTTACGATCATCTATCGTTTACTAACGAAATCATCATACACTTCTTTTAATCAACGAATTTAGATGTTGGAAACGATAAAACCTTATCACCATGGAAACCCACTTGCAACGGAGACAAAGCGCACAACAAAAGTAATCAGTGAGTCAGCCAATGATCTTACGATTTTATCTGTCTTTCGTTTGAGGCAATCAAGCGGAAAATTCTCGAAAAATCGCTGATTTGGGTTTTAGCCTCTTTTTCGGTGGCAAAAAACGTAAGGAAGAATAAAGGGACACCGAATAAAATAAAGTGCCATATTTCGATCAAAAATATCGAGCGTAGGTTCTCGTGCGTTAAAACTGACACTTTCAACCAGTAGATTGGCTTTCTGCAATCGAGATTTGAAACCTGGTCAAGAAGCACTCCTGAGTCCAGCTCATGACTCATTTCAGTCCTCCAGATCAGTTATATTGATATCCTCAACGGATCGGTTGGCTATTTATTCACAACAAAACACGGATAAGGAGGTTTGAAATCATTTGTGGTGTCCATGTTTTCAGAATTCTGCCAGTCATGAAAATTAGAACGAATAAAGTCCCCAAACCTCACGACTTCATCGAAAAATGACGTCATAGTGAGATCTAAATACATGATGAAATATGAAGTAACAAGATTTACAGTTTTGATCCATCATCAACAACAACGTATATCTGAATCAGAGAGAGATAAAGATTGATTACATCTTGGAAAAAAGAAGTCATTTTTGTTCACACGTTCAAAACCTGTCGTCATTGGTAAAATGCCCTAACACTTTATCTTGTGTAACCTATCCTTTGATTTGATCAGGTGTAAGATAGACACAGTCTATATTTGCGTGGATAGCCCAGTAGTCTAGGACTTTTAAGCAGTCTTTCGAGTGTTTTCACGGGATTCACGGCCAGCCGGATCGGCTATCTATGAACTGGACAGAACATTGTAAGGAGCAGGGTCCTTTAGTGGTCCTTTTAAAAAGTAGATAAGTTCGGATTGAAGATTTTAAGAAAACTAAGAGCAGTAAAACAAGTAGTTATAGGCGCTGGTAAGAGAAAAGGGTCAACAGCCATAGTTCATTAAAAAATTACTTCAACAGTCAAAATAACCAAAAAAGTAAAGTAAAAAAATGCTGTAAAAGTATACTGTCTGTTGTGCAAACGGCACTAAGTGATAAAGTGACTTTGGTGAGATCATATTTTTTTTATGGCGATGCTTGATATTTACACCTGGTTAAAAATAATATCATCATTTAATGACCATAGACATCCTATATTCGATGAATGAGTATTTTATGACATTCCGGTGAGATATTGAAGAACATTGCAATATCAATTCAATTTTCCCTTCCTACAAAAACAAGTCGTTAACTCTGAAAACTGTGTTCCCCGCGATAGTCCGATTGGAAACGATTGCGAGACCCTACCATTGTTACTCAGGTCTCAAAACGAATACATTAATCACAAAAACAATACGAGAGTGAAATGAAAGATATTTCAAGATATTTTACCAAAAGAGAGAATGTTTGATTTTTGATCTCTAAAGAGTGTCTGGAAAAACTGGAAAGGGTTCCTCAAAGATAGAGAATGTTTGATCACTACAAATCGATTCCATGGATAAAACTCAGAAATTACCTCCATCTAAAGATGGTAGAACACTGTACACATTAATGTGCTTCAACAGCTTGGTTTGAGCGGCCGTTCTCGAATGTATTTAGAGGCCTTTTTGAGAGGAGGTACGACAAGAGTGTCCAGAACCTTTATTAAGCAAAGGGTGAAATTACAATCGTATATAAGTGGGTTGATGACACCTAGCAGCCAGAGAATATTTCATATAGGCCTTTTACCTGTCGATTTTAACGCAGATCTGTATAGCTTGGGAGTTACACAGCAAAATGAAACGATTTCGGCCATACAGCAGATCGCGTATAAGTCATGTGGAAGATCAGATAGAGACAGACCCCAGAAAGACCATTCCGAGACAACTTTGCTCCGAAAAACCCCGCTGACAAGGCTAATATCATTTATCATCTCTCTATTACAAGTTAACGGAAAACAAAATAATTACACCTATCCTGAAAAAGTATAAATCTAAAACAGATATCCGATGCTGCTTTTCAATGTTGCTGACTGACACTAACAACTTTTCGATTGAAACACCCGCGCACCTTTTAGCTCTATTACATTATAATTTGTCCCGCTCATTAACACCAATTTTACAAGTCAAATTATAAGATATCCATCATTAATGAAAGATTAACTATAAACAAAGCAGGTATTAAAACAATGCATATGGTCAAATCAATGAACATTCAAGGATCTTAAGAATTGGATGTTGCCAAAAAAACTGGCGACGTTTATTCAGGCGAACCATCTTATTTAGGCGATGACCATAGACTTAGTAAAAATATAAGACATACCTCGATGAAATTCTTTGCTTCATTGTATTTCAAGATATTTTCATAAGTCCGGCTCCTACAAAAATTGAAACAAAAATAATCAACTTACTGTAATTCACTACAGTATACAAATTTTCAAATAATTTGCTGACTTTAATTGGGTGGGGTAAAAAAACAGTGGTTTTGGTCATAGAGACCTACTTGTCAGCTAGTCCTGGGCCGTCTTAAACCGTTTAAATTTGTTTAATTGATTAAGATTGAGACATGCTTATTTTCTCCACCCGCTGGCTCCCTGGACACACTATAAATCTCCATTAGAGTTTGAAACCAATCCATACAAGGAAGTGTACCTGTTTTAAAAAGCTAACTGATGGTCATCCATTGGGCTGTTCCAAAAAATCTTCATACAGGGGGTGGAGGAACCTTTTCAAGTCAAAACTAATTTCTTGGAAATGTGTGGATACTCCCTGGAAAATGGCAAAATATGCAAAAAAGAACCTGGAAAAAATTTTCATGTCTTAAAGTGAGGGTGGACGAACCAATATCAGTCGTTTAACCCCTGGAAGCTTAAAAATAAATAGCTTATTACCCCCGGAAAAACGACAAAACACTTCTTTGGACATCCTGGAAATTCTTCTCGGATTGCCCCTGGAAAAGTTCGTCCGCCCCCTGTATGGTTTAAAAATTGAATGGCCCATTATGATGTGGGATACGGATACATTATAGTCCGGATGGAAAGTAAAATAGTCTTCGATGTCAGAAACGAGACAACAGGTCTTTCATAAGTGTAAGATTGTTAATTTTTCAATATCATTACGATATTATAATTATCGGGTTCGATGGATCATTTCCCCGAGATATTCTGTTAAATGACAAATAAACGGAAACTAAGATCTCTCAATTAAACAAATTTTCAAGGACAAAAAATGAAAGAAATTGCGACACTGCTAGTCTATTTTTGTTTTGACTTCAATTTCTAAGGAGGAAAATATAAAAGATCTTTATTTCCTGGAATTGAAATTACTAACAAGGTTGAAGGGTTTCGCTGGGCTTCGAGCAAACCAGATATATTTTACCAATTATCTAGTGAGTTGTGTACTGTGTAAAAGACCCCTCCCAATAAAATGCGGATAGTTTTAATACTTTCTAGATCTGTCCAAATAAAAGTTCCGTACAAAGTTTCGAGAAAAGCTAATCATAGAGGCGACAAGAGGAAGTTGTAGGGTGATTAGCATTCTCATTTTCATGTGTCAATTATACGGCGGAAATCTTCTGCAGTGAAAAAGATGGTGTTGATAATCAAATCCTTTCGAATTGAAGATGATTAAAACATCAACCAAATATCATATTGAGAAGAATTATGATAGTTTTTCAGGTACTGTAAACGGGATTGAACTTTATTTAAAATTTTGGTAGGCCAGGACTGAGAAACTTTTCCCAAGTGATTCTTGTCAAAGCTCGGATGGTCTTATTTTTTACAGTTAGAACCCCCTAAGTTTGTTCTTATTTTTTACAGTTAGAACCCCCTAAGTTTGTTCTTATTTTTACAGTTAGAACCCCCTAAGCTTGTTCTTATGTTTTACAGTTAGAACCCCCTAAGCTTGTTCTTATGTTTTACAGTTAGAACCCCCTAAGCTTGTTCTTATGTTTTACAGTTAGAACCCGCTAAGCTTGTTCTTATTTTCAGGGAAAAGTTGCGGCTTCTTAGGCTTTAATACTTTGTAAAGTAAATAAATTGCTTGAAATTCTTTTGTTCTGAAAGTTTTGAAATTATTGTTCTTAATTATTGTTTCTCATTAAAAAGTAAATAACCAAATACACCTTTTCGACCGTAGCCAATTTCCACGCTGGCATTTTTTTGTCCGTTTTACCACCCTAAAACTGTCCCAGTCTTCGCACCTACAAACAATAGAAAAAGGTGTAAAAAAAGATTGGATCGAGTTTAGGGGGATAATTAAATAATAAAGTGACACGCGCCTGAACACGAGACTACGGTCGAAAAGGTGTATTATTACTCTCAGATTTTGATGCCTAAAGATGAACTTTGACTAATTTTACATAATGAATACAGTGTAATTCAACCTTTGCACTACTAATTCAAAAAATAAACTCCGCCACTATTGTCTCTTGTTAACCGGTTTGTTTTTTTGGCGCGCTCTGTACGATTTTTTCAAGCAATAAGAATATGATAAGAACAATTTGAGGTACAAAGCGTCAATAAAATTTAATGACTCTTATAAAAAACTGAATCTTTGTTCAGAACCGACACTGAGAAATACTATCGTGATCTCAAAAATTTTACCGAGTCTCCTGTCAATGAATGACTTCCTCTGATGACAAAGGATTATCCTTAATCTTTTAACACCTCTTTGACACGTCATTGGTTGATTTGACGATCACGTGACTGAACCATATATGATCGCGTGAACCTGATTGGCTGTTCAATCATTGTGGAGGGAAATACTATATTCTGATTGGTTAATTCTGTACCACGTGATGAAACTAAACTCCTTTTAGGAGGAAATGATTGGTTTGTTTATAGTTTTTTAATTAATCCAGTATTTGTCAACTTGTTATCACGTTTTAATGGGCTCAGATATACAACAGATTCAGATTAAACAAATTTCTCACGGTCAACCATTTTTGTCGACTTCGATAAAAGTAAATTTTCAAAAGAGTGTTCAAAATTGACAGAATGCCGTAAGAATATTTGCGAATGATTTCCCCGTAAAATGTAAGGATATTGAATTATGAAATGAAAAAAAAACCTTAATTTTTAATGTTATGAAATGATTTAAATCTAATGAAATGAAAAACAACATTATTATAGAAAGTCAAATTGTGTCAATTTTAATCTTTTCCACTTTGCTTTGGACACACTGTAGTAGATAAAACCGTACAAGAGAGTTGTGACAAAAATGACTTTAGACAGAAAAATTTGGACAGCAATATAGTGACTTGGAGCAGAGCCAACAAGAAATAAAGAGCTATTAGACTAAAATTATGAATGAAAATTTCAATGTGGGGTCATACTAAAATATCTTTAAGAAAATGATTTGGTCATTAACAGTGCTTTAAAAGGTGATTAGTGCTCGCTGGGAATGTGCACATGCGCACATATAAATTATTTTGGCAGTAGAGTTTTATAAAAGCTTTGTTTTTAAATAAGAGTGATATCGTTTGCTTACTCATCAATTTTAATTTACACTTTTTCACATTGGATTGACACGGTTGCGGAGCAAGATGATCAGAACGAGGGAAAGAAAATTTTTTTGTTTATATCAGCATAATACAACAATAGACGATATCGGCTTAACGTGAAAACTCAGATTTGACCTCCGAGAATTGCCCACAATGCTTTGCGTGGAAAAAAGTTCTATGATACTTAATAGGAACAGCTCTGTATTTCCAGCTGGAAATTTGGACAACAACTTCGAGAGTTAATTTTCGCAGTCCGAGGTAAGGGGTAGTGATAGAAAAGACCTTTACATGTTTTTTATAAGCAACTCCAGCTTACGTTTCTAAATTTTGTCTAGAAAGTATGGAATAGTGTAAAAAAGTTGGCACCGTATGACTTCGAATAAACGCCCAGGGCGTTTGTTAAATTTTTTGGTTCTTAAGAGGGCGTTTATTTGAGGGGGTGTTTAAAAGAATGAGGGCGTTTATTAAATGATTTAGAGACAAGATCATTTTAGTAACTTGTTGGAACCTTATTTTGCCTTTTCATTATTGTTTGGGTAAAATCAACATAAAAGGGGTTGCGGAACGACCGTTCCGTTTTCGCAAAGCGAAGAAGTTTCGACACTAACAAATTATTTTTATAAGTCAAACTTTTATTGATAATGTTTTCCAACTCAACTCTTTCTTTTTTATAAGAACAATACGAGGCTCAAAAGTTAAATACGCCGGGTTTTGAGCAATTCAAAAACAATTTCAGGCTCAAAGTGCAAAAAAGGACAGCCAAACCTTTAAAAAAATTTACTGGTTCTTATAAAAAAGAGTGCAAGTGACAAAAAAGAACACACATGTTTTTTGTGCAATGGCTGAATGACCAACAACAAAGATATTACATTAGGTTTTAGGCTGGTAGTTTATCTGAATAAATTGAAAGACTTTTATCCCATCTTTTTGTGAGTTTTTGAAACAATTACTTAGCTCTCTATAAAACTTTTACAAAGACAAATTTAACAACAATTCAAAAATTATATTATACATTTCCCTTCAAAATTTAAAAGAAAATAGTGCGTAGTTTGAAAGATGATCTTGAGCTTTTCAGCCATTAGAACCTAGTATACAATCTCTCAAAATGTGCTACCTCTTTATGATATCATTCACTTAAAATGTAGCATCAATTTTGCGAAAAGGAATCAGCAGCCTAGCAATAATTTCCAGTAACTTATCAAGACTACAGTAGTGAGATTTTTTTGTGTGATGAAATTTTTTCTTTTTGTGAGTCTATTTTTGCGATATTGTGTGTTCGGCAAAAAGATGTTCCCAATGTTTCATTTATAAAATCAATCCAAACCAGTCAAAACTAATTTTTTCAAGAACCTTGCCTTGCAGAATAAAATTCAAAAACTTCTATAATTCATATATATATAAGTATATTAAAGTAATGCCATTACTATTTATTAGGCGGTAATAATAACAAGCGTTATCTACAATCTCATGTCAAAGAGTTTATGAAAATATAAGTTGATTCGCCGGTAAAAACACTTTTTTGTGAAAGATATCTTGTTTGAAAATATATTCGAGCTAGCATCAAAAGTAACATATAGGTACTTTTATCATTTAATTGTCTTTTGGGCTAAAGCCATCAATCATGCTTTTGTTATCACTTTATCGTACAAATATAAATCGGCATTATTCTACACGTTTTGTTTTTTTAAGAAACTAGTTTTACCAAGCAGCCTCAATGTTTCTTAAGAAATCGGCCTTTTGAGCCTTAAATGTTTCTTACATGTTTCTAAACTTTTTGACATTAGCCTTGATTGGAAGGTTCTTATAAAAAACCGAATTAAAAAATGTTATTTTCCCATTCTCAGCCTCAGCATGTTTCTTAAATGTTTCTTAGTTTTTAGGCATGCATTCTGAGCCTTATGTTTCTTAAAAGCAAGTGTGTTTCTTAAAAAAAAAAAGACGTGTAATTGATGATGATCAAGCTCCAATGTTATGTGAAACAAAAATTTCTCGAGAGTCGGAATCAACAATCAATCAAGCCAAATCAAAATGATTCCATTATCGAATAAATATTGAAGAAATCTTCAATGACAAAAATAGCAACTAGTAATTATCATTTTGATTCTGCTTTCCAGTACAGTCTTCTCTTTTGTCTCGTAAACATTGCACAGAATAACATGGAACTGGCACAATTTATATTCAGCAGTACCATTTTATTATTCTCCATCAATCACAATCTGTTCATACAGTCAACAGTCATAATGCTATGTATAATTTGGTTTTATGCTGCTTCTTTGTTGTGCACGTTCACCCACCAAAACTCTGAAACACTGCTGATTCAGCCAGTCGTCGGCCGATCGCATCACATCAATCAAGCTCCTTCACCTGAACCCTGAAGACAGAAGAGATGAAAATAATTATAGTTAGAGTAAAATGGAATAAACACACGACCCATATGAATAAAAATAAGCCTGTGGAAAGAAAACATGGCCATATGATATCCATGAAACACATGGCCGAGAAAAAAACATTTGTTTTTGAGATGAAATCCAATTTAATACAAAAAAGTCAACACAAAGAAAAAGTACTATAATGTAACATTCCAGAGGTCGTTGAAACTATAGAGGTGAAAAAAAATTAAGATTTACCTTTCAATGGGCCATAATCAGTCCAAAGGTTAATGCGTGCACCTCAAAAACCGAAGAGATTCGTTGGTTTTCAAGGCCATCTTTGTTGTTTTGAAAATGAAACGCAGAAAAGGCCTAGGACCGAAATTTAGAACAGGCGGGGAAAAAAAGCAAAGAAGATAAAGCTTTGACACTCTTACTATTAATTGTACAAAAGTTGCAATTTTAATCAAAAGTCTTACTTTATAATACTTTTGATATCAATCATATTCTATTGCAATAAATATTTTTACAAAACAGATACTTTTAATAGTGCTACAGAAAATTGATCCCATCCAACACGAAGCAAAGTCGATATGTCACCGGACGATTTTTTTTGAAAATTTCGTGCATATACAAATTTTTTACGCCACACGCCCAGATCTAGAGAAAGGATGCTACACTCCCTTTCGGGCGCTTCGCGCCCTCAAAACGGTCGTTCCGCAAATATGTCAATTTAAGGATGTAGAAATGGGTCAAAACCAGTTCAATACAATTATTGTTGTATATGTAAGTTATTCTTCATATCATACTTTCATTCGAAGGGGGGCGTTTACTCGAGGGGACGTCCATTAAAGGTTTTTCCTTAAAAGAGGGGCGTTAATTAGAAGGGGCGTTTAAAAGAAGGGGTCGTTTATTCGAAATAAATACGGTATTCAACTTATAATACACGTTTTTTTATAAGAACAGTCGAAAATTTGAAGCCTTAGGATGTTCTTAACTTTTTTTAGTTTTTCGCCCAAAAGTTTTCTTAACCATGTTCTTAATATTTTAGCCATCGAAACTTCAAGTTCTAACATAGTTTGTTCTTATAAAAAAACGTGTATTCTTATAACACAGGCAGGCTCGCTCAACTTTGAGATGTTATTTTCTAAGCTATGGAAAAATTTATTTCAGTGATGAAAAAGTAGTTGAAATTCTGCAGTTCAGCTTTGAAAATGTTCACAAAATTTCTTAAAAGTTAAAAAAAGTTTGAGAATATTTTTTTCTGAAATAGTTTACACAAGTAATTTTCCAGCTGTATATCAATGTCGCACATTTCCAAGTGAAAAGCCTCCACCCCTCAAAAAATATAGAAACATACTACCATGTGTTGCCAATAGCTTATCTGAGCGGAAATCAGATCAATAATCAGTAATCTTAACTTTTCCTCCTTATCAGTACACAATATCCAGACATTAAACATGACTACTCTCTCTTGGAGACAATTGGATTATCTTTGTAAGGCAAGGCCTGTAATATATAATTATACATAATATAAATAGATAATATGAATAAAGTTAAACGAATTACATAATCACAAGAAATGTATTATATATTATCTATAAACAAGATCAATTGTATGACGAACAAACATTTTTCTCATCTCTCCGGTCAAGTATGTATATGCTAAGTCTCTAAATTAAGTCCGTCTTAAATCATTTCTCATTATATCTCAATTTTCTTCGTTTTATGGTGACCGTTGTCTATGTATCTTGATCTTCCTTATCCTTGTATAATTATAAATAAACCTAAGGAACTCCCTGAACTAACGAGCTCCTCCCTTGGACGAAAACCTACCTCCCTCGAGCTATAGGGGTCGGCCTTCGTTCGCCAATCTGACCGATCTTTTGGCAGGACAAAAACCTTGGGTCGTTAAATAAATAAATAAATCTGCCGGTGAATCTCCTCCTCGTACCCGTATCGATTTTCTCGGTTCTGCTTCTGTGTCTTCTCAGTCGGTCAGCTGTTGTCCGTCATTTTACGTGGTAAGAACGCGTAAATGAAAAAAGAAATACGTCAAATAATTAAATACGGTTTAAGTACACGACCTTTGCGTTGCAATGAGATGACACGTCTACTAATCTCTCCCTTTTATAGCGCATGCTCAAGAATTCGCATGCCGGTACTTTCGTCCGGAACCGTATAAGATATTCGATTTCCGGATTATTTTTTCAAAATATATCGGAAATCACACTTTCTCAACGTTGATATCAAATGGTTCCCATATTGTTTTCTCTTTGATAATCGTGATAAGATTTCATTTTCCACTTCAAATGAATAATTTGTAATTAAGAGATAAATTAAATGGAATTAATGACATGTGAGAGTGAGTGATCAAAAATTCTTACCAAGCATTATATAAGCATTTTTAGTTGACCATTCTTATAATAATAATTTCCTTTCAAGCTAATTTTCTCCAAGCAATCAGAAATTCGCTAAACTCGCCAAACCTCAATTCTCGCCAAACCTCAATTCTCGCCAAATTCAATTTTCTTTAGCTTTGGTTTAGAATTTTATCGAAAAACTTTTTCAGCTGAAATACTTAGTATTATACCTCCAGTCAGATAGGATTAAAAAGTTAGATAGGATTTGCTAAAATATCTTCTTGCCGAAAATTCTTCTCTTATTTTATATGGGATAAAATTTCGTGGGGATTAAATTTCGCGGATTTCGCGAATTTGAGTGTCATTAAAAAATTAAATCCCAAAGGAAATTTGGAAAGGTCTTGTCCGCGAAATATTTTTAAACAAAACTAAAAAATGTCAAATAAACTACTTTTAATGGCATCAAAGAAGCGCTATCCCATTGAAGTAGTTGGTTGGTCTACGACCTCGCAAAATGGGCTGTTCCATAAAAAACAGGGGGTTAGACGAATCTTTTTAAGTCAAAAAGAAATTATTGAAAATGTGTGGATAACCCCTGGAAAATGGCAAAATTTGCAAAAATACCCTTGGAAAAATTATTTTTATACCTTAAAGTGAGGGTGGACGAACTAAAATCAGTCTTTTACTCCCTGGAAATCTTTACATAGCTTTTTACCCCCCTTGGAAAAATGAAAAAGCACCCCCTGGAAATTTTCTCGGATTACCCTCTGGAAATGTTCGTCCATACGGATGTAAAATATAATGGTCCAATGAGTGTTGGTGAAATGTAAAAAAAGTCCAGAGTGTTGAGATTGTTCGCATAAGCTTCACTCAAATTATGGTTGCGACATACAAGGGTCGCTCTATAAGTCACCGGCGTAAACAGGGCCACTCGACGCTATATAGATATAGGTTTGATGACCTTTTTCACGCCGTTTTTCCAAAGACACGGATACGAGTGGGTAGAAAGAATCACACAGCAAAGTCACAATCTAATCAAATTAGGTTGATAAAATCATGAAACACACAGAGATCGATAAACTTTTGCAAATTTCGCTTCGACCGCATGTTTAATAACGCTTAATTGAAAGACACGTCACTTTATCAGTTGGAATAATCTGTCATGTGCTTTCTTATCATTCGTACGCGGACGGCCGCACGGCCCAGATTCCGTCACCCGTTGAATGCTAAACCCTGTAAAAACCATCGAGTTTCAAGCCCGAAGGGCTTAAAATGTGGCTCTAAAATGTTTTTGGCCTGACCTCGGGTTTTTTCCCTTCCCTTCAATTGTGAAAAACAAGGTCGAAACACGACCCTTGGAAAGATCACCTTTTCAATTTTATGGTGAGGATTCAAAAATCAAGCGTTATAAAAATATCAGTAAAATTTGGAAAGGTCAAATTAAATATTGTCTGTAAACGCTATCTACGGAAGATGCAAAGTAAATTTAGCGCTTCCAACGGGCACATTACTATCGTCTGTCAAAACCTGTGTCCCTGACAGTCTTCTTTTCTCGGAGTGTACATGTTTTTTTCTCCATAAGCATAACGTTTATATGCATACGCAGGATCAGTTTTTGGTGCCTAAACAATCGCTCTTTTTGTTTTAGAGAACAATAGAATAGAATGTGAGCCTGGTTTAGCGGTAGATACTTGCTTCATAAAAAAGACATGTAATCCTTAAAAATTGTTTGTGACAAAAGTCTGGTTTTACATAGTACTTGAAATGAAGAAGAAAGCCCACGTGCGATGACATTCAAGCAGTCACGTGGTCATTAAGACAGCCTTTTGATATCATCTTATCCACGGTTAATGGAGAGGTTTTAACGAAAAGTATTGATAAACTGAGATTAATAATGTCACGTATTATAAGAAAAAACGAATAGATGTACAATCAGAGAGACTCGATCGAGATTTTTGAACAATCCATTTGAAAAAATCTTCCTTTTTTAAAAGGACCTCGGCAAACTGTTTGAAGTTAGGATACAAAAGTTTAAGGAAAAGAAAGGGTCGCCCACCATGGTTTGATGACGAATTTCTTTTACATTTTTAAAAATCGATGTTTTGATTGATTTTCTTAGCGTCGCTACCCGTGAACCCCCCCCCCCCCAACCTTCGCGTCAATTTAACGTTAGTCGTGGGAAACATCGATATGTGAGTGGCCCCTAAGCGCGTATATGAAAACAGCGTAGGTCGCGGAACTTATGTAGAAATTGAATAGCTCAAAACTATCAGGGTGTCTACGGATTATTTTTCACCATTTTCAAGGTTTTCAAGGTTCTTTTGGCAAAGTTTTAGTGTTTTTTAAGGTTTTTCAGAAGTAAAATAGACTTAAATAGTAGGATATGACTGTCTTGACAAGGTGCAATAAAGGTGACTACCAGCGTTTGATTTAGAAACAATGATTGCGAGTGAAGCAAGCAAGAAAATTTTTAGAGCATTAGCATAGACCGAAACTTCAGATGCCAATACAAGACAACTATACAATCACAATCATGCTTTTTCAAGGTTTTCAAGGAATTCTCTGAAATTACATTCACTTTCAAGGTTTTCAAGGTTTTCAAGGTCCCGTAGACACCCTGAAACTGTAGTACACATGAGATTCGACTCCTGACTTCGCTAAATCTCATTGGTTATTATCACATAGAATTATTTCGAAAACAAGTGTTGTTTAATGATGACGTAACTCGTGGACAGGCATAAAGAAGAATGTATGACTCAACAAATATTGAAGAATTTTGATCAACTTATACCACATAATCTTTGCACTAATCAATTCAAATCTATTTAACCGACGTCTTAAGAATTAAGAACTAACAAGGAAGCGCTATCGTCTGAAATCGACCGTTAGACAGGAAACTCCGTAACTTATATCTTCCGGTAGCCACCACATCCTTCCTCTAATTGATTCCTGTTTACAAGAAATTATCCTAGCTTAGCGGGCCGATCACTAAGAGATTTTGATCAGAAACGGAGTATTAGCGGGAAAAGGTCGATAATGAGATTATGTTACATTTTAATAAGATTTGTTCAGCGGTTAATTCCAGATAATCTTTCCAATAATTACAGTCTAATTTACAGCTGTAAAGTACGATAAATTACTAGTGTAGTTATTAGATTAAAATGTCTTATTCAACGTTACCCGCTGAATGTTCTATAACACGAAATATACTCGGTCATATTGTAAAATATATGAAGAAGCAGCATCGACACAAATGGCCACCTTTTGAGATTCTAAATTCAATCTGCTTTCAAACCTTTTTTCATTTTCAATTTCATTTCATTTGATAAAATCCTAGTTTTACCTCTTAAAAAAAAGAAGGGGGGGTAAAATATCACCGGTTTATTGGGTTTAAGGTCACCATTTATTCAAAATACTTTTTGACGAATTTGCCAATTTTTTAATTTAAGGTTTTAACTAAGGTTTTAATTTTAATACGATTTGGTGGATTTTATTTTGGTTAATAACCTATCATTTTAGATTATTTTATCACAATTCTAAATGTATATTTTATCTGGAAAAGGGTGAACACTGTCTGGAACTTTTCATTTCTTTCTACAAAAATTTCTTCCATTTAAGGCGAATCGCATCTCCAAATTTAAATAATGAAGTAAAATGAAATCAAAAGTATGCGCGTCTTGTCTATCTTTTCAGACATTTAACCTCATCGAACACTCACTGATGCAACACCGATGCAACACCAATGCAAGCTCAGTTCCTTATAACGTTTTGTTGGGATGATTGAATGAAATTTTACATGGCGAATGTTCCCCCAAAATCTAACAAAGATTCCCGATTAGATTACTACAAGAATTCAACTATCTTCAACTAAGTTTTAATTCTTTTGAAAATCAGTCAGCAAAGCACGAGATTTGACTGAGCGAAATCTTGAAGAGCGTCTTCTACAAATTCTCGTTTGCGCAAGCGCAGAAAAGAGAGCTGTCATCACAAGGGAAGTGACAGCAGCCACACTAACATAAAAAGTCCAACCATGTGTTGAATTTCCTCCTATCCACTCAACCAGAAACGGTCTAGCGTTTTTCACCCAGAGCAATGTTGAAATTGCTTGAAATGTAAACGCGCATGCGTAAAATGAGAAAGCAAACCACAAGGAGAGTTTATGGTTAATAAGATGTCCCGTATTTAAAATGATTCCGAGAAAAGTGATTGAAAGTGCAATAACGCACGATATACGGCAAACTTGGAGCATACTCCAGCTTGGTACGGAATCATCGAACGCACGACACGATGCGAACCGAGGCAAGCCGTTGCGTCTTGAACGTTGTATTTGGCATATCTTCCATAGATCGATTCGAAATTTCGTTTGATGTTTCGGTTGAGTATGATTGATAGTTGGTGATGGCTGAGTCGAAGTTAAGGTTAGCATGTTGTTTCCACCGGCCGTAATTAAAAGTAACCATAGTGATAAAACACCAAAACATATGGTAACGAAACCAAAAATGTTATTCTTTCCAGGTTGGTACGGCATCTTTAAAAGGTCAATATCACTCTGCGAACGGAAATAATTTGCCCGATAGTTTCTAGGATTCACATCTTTACTCGTAGACTAAATATTGTGAACAATTCGAGAGAGTTTGTCTGAATGATAATCCTTTGAATTTTTTCACCTTTAAGATACAGCACTTTGTATGTTTTGTAGATATGCTTTTGTAAAATGCTTCAGTTTTAAACTACTTTATTTTTGCAGATCTTTAGTGATTCATTTCTTCCACAATAGAAGGAGCTTTGATGATTAAATTTTCATTAAAATATAAATTTTATTATATTAGGATTAGTTAACTATTTTATAGGTAAAAGGGAAAAACGAACTCTATGGGCAGCAACTGAGTTTGGACTGTGAAGTGTCCCAAGCGAAAATGTAATAAATGTAATGTCGTGCTGTGGTAAGAATATGATAGAAACACAGCACAGAAGAAGAAACTAGTAAGTAAAGAAGAAAAAGAAATGAACATCAAGAAGGGTCGAATACAGTGTGTCCGTAAAGAAAGCGGATCAGAATTTATGTAAACAGAAAACCTTTCACTTTATGTTTTAAATGACAATAATGATGAAGTCTCTTCGATGGAAGAAATCAGATAACCTGAGGACGGAACACCCTGTTCATAGAAAACATATTTTTTCACTTTTTCGTAAGAGTTTTTCAATCTGGGCGAGGGTAACGAATGTAACCCATATTCCGTTTCTTTCCGGAAACAATGTACTGTGAAGAAAAAAACGTTCGAATGGCAAAACCAGACCCATAACCTGCATTGAACAATCACATTCAAATTATTTTCTCGCTGCTAATTCTGCTGTGTCAGCAGAATGAATGATTTATCTCGCCAAATAAGGACAAGATCAAGAGACGTTCCTAATCGATTTAAAACCCATCAATGTAATACGGCAACTCGTGTAAATCAAACAAGGCACAAAAAGTCATTTAAAAAGGGATCTATATATGAAAACCAATTAATCTGCCTCCACATTACATTTTTATGCACATCATTATTTTAAAAATATTTTAAATGGGCTGAAACTGCCAGTCATTTTGATGTCAAGACAAGATGTTTGCTTTGATTAATTTGGCGCGCAAATTTTACAGGGTCACTTTTGAGATAGCTAAGTAGAGTTCAAAACAATTATCCTAAATCCCGTCAACACAAGCCTCTTCATCTTTTTGAAAATAACGAAAGCTTGGCCAACCGAGGATCGCTACATATTTAGAAGTAATAAGCTGTCCGACAGACAGATTTGACTCAAAAACTGACTTATGTCACCTAGCTACCTGCAAAATGACGTCATCAGGTGGCTAAGCAAAAATTATTGTTTTTAAAATATTCGAAATCTAATGTTAAATCGAATAAGTTTTCGAGGTGTAAAATTTTCTGATGACAGCATCATTATAAACCTTTCCATGAAAAAAACAAGACTTTGTATAGACATACTTAACATATAAACAGAAAACATTAACATTAAAAGAAAATAAGAAAAAAAATACTTCTTTCTGGAAATTTCCGGATCATCCGTCGACCGAAATTTTCACGAATCACGAAAATTTGTCAAGTGCAACTCAAAAAATAAGGAAACCCGTTTACGCCGGTTTTCGGTTGTTCCGGTGATTTTAAGGAGTTTCGAGTTTAAAAAAGTTTTGGAAATCAAACGAGGCAAAGATTTAGGCATCACCATGGGATACCTTTTTCTGTTTTAGGATAAGATCAAATTGAATCTAAAAATGTCGTGGAAATCCAAAAAACACAGCCATTTCCGGCATATTTCCAGTTCTATAAACCAGAAAAAAATTTTCCCCGAAAGAGGCGGGTAAAAACCTAAACCGAATTTATTAGAACATCTTCAAACATTTTTTGAGCTAAAACTTACCAGTTCGTAAAGAAAATAAACGTTTCACTTACAAGATAACCCCAAAATTTAGGACATTGTTTGGTGTTCTCATGTGATTCTGTTGAGTGGATATTGACCAATCTTGACCAAAACATGAAAATCTTCGTCTGTCGTCCTCATTGTGTAATAATTATTTTTCTTATTCGAATTTATTTTTCTAAGTACAAAAACTGAAAAAGAGAAAAGACACAAAGATTAGTAGTCATAAAATGTTAAACTTGTTAAAAAATATGATGACATTCAGAGGAAAACCAGCAGAAGCAATTTCATTGAATCTAAATACCTTATCGGCCCTTTTTACGCCGGCCCTTATTTAACGCCACAGCCTGATTTAGGGCTTACGCCAATTAGGCCGTAAATAACGCCAAAATTTGCTAGAATGGCTATTTATGCTTCAATTTAAAGTCTGTCTCAAAATAATTTGCAGCTGGAAACAAAAATGGCTGTAACTTTTGATAAAATTGGAATCAAGTTGCGATTTTGTGCTCGTTAAAAAGATATTTGTGAGTGGAATATTATCAAGTAAAAAATTTTGAAAAAAAAAAGGAAAATGAAAATGAAAAATGAAGAAGAAAAAAATCAACTTTTTGTAGAAATGTGGTATAATTACCATTTTCACAAAAGTGACTCTTCAATCTTAGATCATCATCACTGTCAAAAAAGTTTTCAAAAATATTCATTCAATCAAAAGATATCAAACAAAGTTTATTGCTGGTTGACTCTATATAGTAGTAAAAAACGTTAAAAAACGACAAAAAACAGCCTTTTGTCGATCAACCAGCAATAAACTTTGTTTGATATCTTTTGATTGAATGAATATTTTTGAAAAAATTTTTCACAGTGATGATGATCTAAGATT
Organism: Clytia hemisphaerica; assembly: GCF_902728285.1. Classification (NCBI taxonomy): domain Eukaryota; kingdom Metazoa; phylum Cnidaria; class Hydrozoa; order Leptothecata; family Clytiidae; genus Clytia; species Clytia hemisphaerica. The sequence continues at coordinate 1,302,641 of NW_027104192.1, forward strand.
AAAGAGTCACTCCTGTGAAAATGGTAATTATACCACATTTCTACAAAAAGTTGATTTTTTTCTTCTTCATTTTTCATTTTCATTTTCCTTTTTTTTCTCAAATTTTTTACTTGATAATATTCCACTCACAAATATCTTTTTAACGAGCACAAAATCGCAGCTTGATTCCAATTCTATCAAAAGTTACAGCCATTTTTTTCTCCAGTTGCAAATTATTTTGAGACAGACTTTACATTAAAATATAATTTTTCAGTAGTAAGCTGTTGAAAATTCCATTGAAAATGACAGATCTTTGCGAAGTTTTAGATATGGAGTAAAACAATGAATAATTTTTTTGTCTTCGAATCATACCCAAAATCCTTAAATAGAGAAAAATGGTTAAAAATTAACGCCACTTTTAAGTAAAATTTGCAGAATTTGGGCTCTTTTTAAACCGGCCTTTATTACGCCAAGAGCCTAAAAATAACGCCAATAAGGGCAGGCGTAAAAAGGGCCGATAAGGTACTGAAAAAATATTGATACATTTATTCTACACCAAATTGCATAATAAAAACTAGACGTAAATTTGGCGGAAAAGAGTAAACAATGCAATTACCAAGGCACGAGTGAGGTTGAAATGTCGGCTAAAAGAAATTAAGTCCAAAATTAACAAATTTTAATGATAAATGATCATTCATTGAAATTTGCTGACATTTTTCTGATTGGATAAAATAAAGGAGCATGGAGCATGTTTTTAAGGAGGCAGATCAAAACGTGGTAAAATCGAGTCAGAAGCAGTAAATAAAAGAATTGGGCAATTGTCTATCTCGCCTTGCCTCATAGCAAGTTTCTACCAATGAAATCATTTCTTATAAAAACTCTTACTCCCTGCAAACACGTTGGATTATGTTTAAGAAATATTTTTGGTCACTAATGATAAAAAACCAAAATATCCGAAAAAGGAAAATTTCAATATGAATGGAATTGTTAGCAAAATAAATTAATGGTTTTTAATGAGTTATTAAAAGACTCAAGAATGTTGGCAAAGTTCCAAATTGCCGTCAGTACAGGACGGTAATTCTGGTTTTTTAAATAATTATTTCTTTTTAGATTTGCGCTTGTTACTATTCTTGGTGTAAAGTTAATGAGCAAAGGCTCCAAGGTGAATGGCTTTTTGATAGGTTTGCTACATTTTATTGTCTGCATTCAACACAGCTTGCAGCATTCGTGGCAAGTAAACTTTAAGGGCGGAGAATTGAAATTAAAATAAAGAATTCAGATACCCTTCAGACGCCGGTTCTTATTGACGTTAAAGCTAGAAATTTGGCAGTGTCAGTGTCGAATAAAAGACATTAAAAGGGCAGGTAATATAAACAAAGAGTGACGCGTAAAAGGATTTCTAAAGATAATAGATTCTTTTTTTCCGAGGGAGATTTTACACTCTTAACACTCAGTAAATTCATCACGAGTTAAGTCATAGTTGGTTTCTTTGATGAAGTCAATGCAGTGACTATTCTTGACTAAATTAGACTAGTACCCGGAATTCGAAACGGCAATTTGCAGGAGAATTTTTGAGCGTTTTCTTTTATGCATTTTTAGATACAGACGTAGAATTCTAATTTATTGAGATGGTTACTATTTAACCTTTGCAGGTTGCGAAAAAAAGTTAATATCTGTCACTCCTACACACATATTGTTCATGATTTATGTTAAAAAATGCGTAAAGGCGAATTCTTTAAATGAATTGTGGTCACATCAAAAATTCCCAAATAATCAAAAAGAAAGTCACATGCTAGTTCTAGCGGTCGCAGGAAACATAGTCTAGGTAAACGTGCAGGCCAACAGACTGGGAAAAAGAATCTGTTAGAAAAACTGCAACAAAACCATGGTTTGAGGTTTCAAATTTAGTTGAGAAGTAAAATTGCTATCCAGATATTCATGAATCATGACGCTATCGTATGAGTATAGAAATACTGTTTTTTGGAGTGCTAAATTAAACAATTACACTAGTGGCAAAGGCCGGTCTTTTCGGGTATTTCCGCATAATAAATTAACACAAAAATCTATATGGAAAAGCTATTTATAAGAGCACTTTTAGGAAACCAAAACAAAAAATTGAGACAGGAGTATTCAAATTCTTGAATTCGTAATTTTCTTCAAAAAAATCTCAAATATTTTTAGAGCACATTTCAACTTAGCATAAGGGTAGAAATTAAGAAAAATGCTAAACAATAGTATATAAGTAATAATAAAATCGAAAAAAGTAAGTAAGCTGGCAAAATATATAATTTAACTAAACCGTAACCTATCTAGAAAGTAAATCGTTTTTTAAAAAAACAAAACGATTTTTGATGAATCAGCAAAAAGATGCCAAAGGTTTAGTAAGAAAAACTCGGTGACTTAGTCTTAAGCCGAGTTATGAACTTGATCAATGAAAACAAACTTTTTCAACCAATACTATCCTTTGAAAATCTTCAGCTATTTTTAGTATTACACTAAACGTATATACAATAATTTTATGTTTTAAGAAAAACAATGACTAAAAACACGGCGCTTTTGCGGCGCTTAACACTGGCCTTGTTGAGCCAGTGACCAAACGATTCTACAAATTTCCTTTCAAAACCAACACGACGATTGAACGTTATTTATTTTTACAAATTTCTTCTTTGCAGTCAATTTGTACCAGGTGTAAACGAGACCAACCTGTTCTTAGGAATCGAAAAGCCTCGATGGCCCAAACACACTCCTGAAGCTTTACTACAGGAAACTTTATGACGAACAAGAAATTTCTCAAGCCAAACCAAAACCTTCAGTACACTCTTGAATAGCCTTAAGTAACTGTGAAAACAGTTTATCGTAGGTCTCATACGCTGGTAAATCCAATTGATTGAAACTAAAGAGATAATGGAAAAGAGAAAGTATTAAGGCGAAGGGAATAAGAGATTCGGTCAGATTTGATCTAGAGGCTTCCAGGGACATTAGGACACAAATCTCCCCTGGAAAGTAGAATTTTGGTCTATTACGGGTAACAAAATTGCATGTCCTAATAAGTGTATTAAACTTGACGTTTACTTAATTCGTTTAATTGAATTTCTTAGAGCCTTTTTGTATGAAAAAAAAGTTACCGCTCCCTCGCGTAAAAATTGTTTTTGCACGTAATATCAAAACTTACCAAGTGTGAGCGCATGGAAGTCGGTCAGTGGATCGATCATCACGATGAATCTGGAATTTCTGAACTCCATTCATCCCTTCAAGTTTTGCAAAACCAAGAAGCGGAACTTTGGATGTTCCGGTGACGAATTGTAGGAATTTGGCGCGGTCTGCTTGATCGAATGAGCGCAAAGCACGCCAGAACCATTGAATCTGAAAATAAGAAAAGTTATTGAAGAAAACACCGAGATACTTTCAAATCGCATCTGAATGTCAAGAATCTTCGTTGATTTTATGGGATAGTTGTGTGTCGTAAACTAAATTTGTAAACTAATACTTTTATGGACCTACCTGGCTGACCAAAAAACATAAAAAGATAAACGAAAAATCAGGGAAAACTAATTAAGAAAATCTCGAAGAATTCCATAAAAAGGAAATTACTATTTTGCCTAATTGTGCAAAATGTCATGAACATTTGTCGAGCTTAGCTCGAAAAATTGAAAGAAGCCCGTTTTACGCCGGTTTTTGGCTGTTCCGGCGATTTTTAAAGAGTTACGGGTTGAAAAACTATTATTATGGTAATCAAACGATGCATGCACCATCATTTAGTACCTTTTTCTGCAAAGAAATAATCATATAAAAATGAAGAAATGTCGCTGAATTATGAAAAAGAGTCATCATTTCCGGCATATTTCGGGTTCTACAGACCGGTCAAACATTTTCTTCAGGAAACAGTTTCCAACATATTGATTAAAGGACTAATTCGCATCAAATCAAAATAAGAAAATCTCGAGAAAATCCTGAAAACGAATATTTTAGGACATTTCCGGATCTGTTGAGCAGAATTTTTTTCGACAAACGGGCCATTTTGCATTTTTGTGCCGAAAAAGTAAAAGTGTAGATGAGCCAATCCCGAAAAATGCTGGTAAGGAGGGACGAACGGACGAACACAGGTTTAGATCCATATGACATCCAGGCATATTATATGCATGCAGCAATCGGGAATTTTGTGAGGTAGAAGAGCCTTTCTTAATTTAGGGCAAGGTACAAGTCTCTGGAGAAATTTGTCGTTTTGGAAAAGGAATTCCAAATATTACATTTGCGTCAATAAACTATCTTAAACAAGATACTTGGAGGTTTGGAAAGATGCCCCAAAGTTTATAGAAAGATACTTCTACCAGTCCAGTGAAATTTGGTAAGGACATCATTTAATCTTGGAGAAACTTGACAGATATGTAACCACAGTTTCAGTTTTCCGCCTCGTAAAAACTTTGTAAATGAATATTTTTACGTCGCATTGCTTACCTAAAAGCTTTTGACTAGCGCGATGATTACTTAAAAGTGTTGACCAAGGATATCACACTTTCCTCCAAATATTTGTGACTTGATCAGGCGTCCCATGACAGGGAGTGTGCCCAGTTTTAAAGCTGACATAATGTCAGGTCGCCTAAATAAACCTGTATAAAATGTATAAAATTTCTTGGTAAAGTTGGTACCTGTAGTGAGGACTCTGTGTATTTATGGTACTCCGTGTTCAGTTTAAGATCTTCAATATCGATGGTGTGTAAGCCAGCAATCAACAACTCCAGCTCTTGCTCATCAAAAATCGAAATCAATCTTTTGGGGATGATCTCGTAAAAACCTTCTAAGAAACTGTCGATTTGTTGTTGTATGGAGTTGGTCATTTTCTCGATACAAACCAATTTGACATATTGGCGTTTGGTGTCTTCCGTGACGGGGATGTTACGTCCGTTCGGTTTGAGGTCGTGTACTTCATTCAACCCAAAACGTTGTACCTGTAAAGAATACGAGTGTTCTCAGCTTTCAAGTTTAAGAAGGTTATGTCAGCTAGCAGGAAATACCCCATAATGGAAGAAAACATTTGAATCTGAGGAGACGATCTTTTATGCGCTTTGAAGGTTCTTGCGAAGTTACTATGGTGGAAATCCACCGCCCATATGGAAAAAAGTTCGAATTTGAGGAGGCGATTCCTTACGTAACTCGGATGTTTTTTTGTCATAGTGGCAAAAATATATCAGACCAGACGAGGTTTTTCCAAAGTTACTTAGCTGAAAATCCACCATTATGGATAAAGACATTTTCGAGTTATTGAGAAAGCAATGGCGGTAGTTTGCAACTCAAGCAAACCTGGAAACCTAAAAAACCTTTCTAAAAAACAATCAAAAATTCAAATCGAATTCACTGTTTGAAAAAGGTGACAAAATTATACGCAGTACCACGATACTAAAGGGACCAAAAGAATATCTTAGAATTGATATCAAAAAGAAAGATAATTTTCGAGAGATAAAGGAGCATATCATTATCTGGTTTCAATTGAGTACTAAAATAGTACTGATGGTTTTTTAATTGCTCATTTCTTGGGATTATTTTGAAAATCGTTACACCAAAAAATGTAACAAACAATTTAATTGAGAGATACTTAATATTCCAAGATGAGGATTTCATGGTTTTTTTATGGCTTTCGAAACATTCAAATTTGTTTTCAAGAATAACTATCATTGTGTAACAGATTGTGTCTGTAGACAAAAACTTCTATTGTATTTTGAAGGGCGGGCGAAAAACAAAGAGCTGATGAGAAGATTTTCAACGAGTATGTCTTAGCGCTTACATAGAAAACATTAGATTTTCAACACTAGTTTGCATACAGTCTGTAGCAATCGTATTGGTCGTTTTAATTTTAATCGTCACTATTTGACTGTAATAACTTGGAAGGATACACGAAAGATTTTGAGGCTTTAATTACAACACACGAAGCATTTCGTTATGATACTCTCCTCTCAGTTACAGTATGTTTATTGATTTGAATGAACATTATCAGCTACTCTATTTCAAGTTGCTTATTCCCTTTCCTATCTTTGGCAATTGAGTTTTTCTCAACATGGTCGAAAAAGAGGTGTAAAAACCTAATTAAGGGATCCTTTCGCTTATGTTAGGAGGTCAATAATTGATCTTTTGCTTTCTATTCGCTACCATACCATTTGTTAGGAACTCGAGGGTAGTTGTACGAGAGTAATCGTTGGCCAAATCTCAGTTCATTTACCGTAAAAAGGTATGATTACACAAGGCAGATTAATAACTCACATACCACTGTGGCTCATTATCATTTCCGGCTTCATAAAAATCTAAATACAGGCTTTTTTGGGTTTACGTTACGTGGGAAGAGATTTGCTCCCGAAAGATTTTAATGGATTGGCCACAGAATTTCATAAAATGTATATTAATGTCTTCAGTTTGAAATAGTCGAACGTGCGCACCGCACTGGGCTCAACTTCAGATTTTCCCGTTATTAGAAGGCCCAATTGTAACATTTCAAATATTTAGTATTAGGTAGCAAATATACTTTGTCCGTTTTGGCTGAAATTTGGTACACTTGTTCCTTGGGTGAATACCTGGGGGTGTTTTTATCTTAATTTTTTCATTCTTTTATGTGCGTTAGAATAGTGTCCTCGTCCTAAGAGCCTTTCAAAATAAATAACTTAGGAGAAAGTTCCTCGAACCTTTTGTGGCTTTTGTTCACACAAGTCTCCAAGCTGCCAGCCTCGTTTTGGTGAAAAACTCGTCCCCAGGCCCCAAAAATCAAAATTTTCAAAAAATGAAAAAAACACCCCCAGATATTCACCCAAGGAACAAGTGTGCCAAATTTCAGCCAAATCGGACCGTTTTTAAAGTCTCCAAGCTGCCAGCCTCGTTTTGGTGAAAAACTTGTCCCCAGGCCCCAAAAATCAAAATTTTCAAAAAATGAAAAAAGTCCCCCCAGATATTCACCCAAGGAACAAGTGAGCAAAATTTCAGCTAAATCCGACCTTTTTTGAAGTGTCCAGGCTGCCAGCCTCGTTTTGGTGAAAAACTCGTCCCCAGGCCCCAAAAATCAAAATTTTCAAAAAATGAAAAAAACACCCCCAGATATTCATTCACCCAAGGAACAAGTGTGCCAAATTTCAGTCAAATCCGACCTTTTTTGAAGTGTCCAGGCTGCCCCAAAGTTTTAGCCTCGTTTTGGCGAAAAACTCGTCCCCAGGCCCCAAAAATCAAAATTTTCAAAAAATGAAAAAAACAACCCCCAGATATTCACCCAAGGAACAAGTGTGCCAAATTTCAGCCAAATCCGACCTTTTTTGAAGTGTCCAGGCTGCCCCAAAGTTTTAGCCTCGTTTTGGCGAAAAACTCGTCCCCAGGCCCCAAAAATCAAAATTTTCAAAAAATGAAAAAAACACCCCCAGATATTCACCCAAGGAACAAGTGTGCCAAATTTCAGCCAAATCCGACCTTTTTTGAAGTGTCCAGCCTGCCCTAAAGTTTTCGGACGGACATACATACATACAGACAGACATACAGACATTCTCAGATTATAGCTCAACTGAAGTTGAGAATAGGAGAAAACAGTAACATATTTATGGAAAATATCAATTAAGTCAGATGAAACGATTGGCAAGTTGCCAACTATTTCACAAAAGAGTAGTATTCGTTAAGAGGCTTCCTCGTATGTCTAAAGAACTATAGTTGTAAAAAAACTTACAGATCCAACTAATAACGTTCTGTGGCAAAACTAAAGTAAAATTTGGCCACTTAAATACTTCCCCTTCTGATTTCCAAAACACTCTAACGAGTGTTGGACTTAAAATAATGAAATATTAAGAATTAAGAATAATCATTTTGCCAAATCAACTAACCTCGAGTGAGAATGTCACCTCGTATCCGAGATCCGCAATATCATGCTCAAGAAGATACACCAAACCTTGGTAGAATGAATAATCTTCGATCTCCATATCAGTGTAGGAGACTGCTTTGCCAAGGATGTGTTTGTAAAAAGATCGAGTGAAATAACAGTCCAGTAATTTGTTGTCAAAGATGGCTTTGGCGACGATACGTCCAGCGAATTTGAAGTAGGATAAATGGTTGGGGTTACATTCGGAGTTTCGGTTTGGAAGATAGGTTGCTTTCTCTCCTTGTGATGTCATGAAGAGAGCGTAATCAGGGTTGAAAAGTTCTCGTGCCATGATGCCGTACCATTCACGGAGTAATCCACCTATGGTATAAAAGAAAAGAGGTGATATAAATCGTTGCGAAAATAAATGAATTTGATTGGCTGACATATGATTTCGTTTCAGAACGATAGAGAACCATAAAATGATCGTAGTCAAAACAAAAATACTCAGATATTAGAATTAAAGACCAAGAAAAAAAGTAGCCTTTATTCGAGAACATTTGTCGGAAAAACAGGCAACACCGAAGCGCTACTCTACCAACATCTCCTTTGCTAAAGAGATGGTGCGAAGTTCGATCGACAAAAACCCGTACCTGCATCTTGACCTTCTTCCCCATCGAACACGATATACAATCTGTTCTTCATCTCTTCTGCTGACCGCCTGTGCAGCTCGCGGAAAGAATCTTCGAACACCCGGTCACGTCGGATGTGCACTGCCATATCTTCACGTCTATGACCCTGTTTTTGTTGAAGGGAAGATAGAAATCATGTTTAAATTAGAAGGATCGATGAAGTAAATTTTGGCCCAATTCAAGATATACACTCCTGCAATTTTTCAGGCGTTATCCCAATTTCACAGCAATTGATTGGTTGTTAGTACTTTTTCTTATTTTCACAGTTGTTTTTTAAAGTGTGACATAATAATTTAACGTTTCAAGTCTAAAAAGGTTCAAAGATTTCTAAAAAAAACGAGATTGGTACCTTATCTTGTTTATCCAGTTCTTGTCGGAAATGACGTCTCTTGATGTCGAAATCCAACAACCTGGTGTGATTCACCAACACAGCAAACGGACCTTCAGCTAAGGTACTGTTTGATTGTCTCAAGATCTGGTTCAATACGGTACGATGCGTCTCTATAAGAAATTCGTTTTATTATCAGTTAGTTTAATTTTTTAGAATGATGAAATTTTAGATTGGCTCAAATTGTTTTCGCCACAACTTGGTGCTCAAATTCATTAGTTGACAATACATAGAGTGGACTCTCCCTCTCTCTAATTCCGCCTTTCAGGGACCAGCAATTTTCTTCAAATGTGAGAAAGATTCTAATCATGTAGAGTTTTTCATGAAACTTTCGAACTGTTGCGATCGATATTTCATTTCGAATTAGAGAGAATCGAATAATGTGGGTTCGAATTAGAGAGAGAATTGGCTGTATTTTGTATTCAGTCGAACATTTTGAGCTTAGAATGGTTTTTAGTTTTTGTCAATTGGTTATATTTTTCCTTAATTCATGAAAAAACGATGAGCTAGTCAAAGGATTGAGAACTAACCTGCGAAGCGTAAGAACTTCTGCGTATCTGGTGGAAGATTAGCGTACGACGTCGTCGTGACACTTTGAGAACCATGCCTTGAACTAGCCGGACTCAAAGAGCTACCAGGAGAGTAGGGACCCGGGCTAGGTGGAATATCGATGGACGACGTGGACTGTAACGCGTCACGTGACGTGTTCTGGTCTTTGTTTTTATCAGCACTTTCTTCTTTTTCTGAACCGTGAACGAGGAAGAAAGATTCAACGGCTGGTTGTAAAACTAACACAGCGTTGGTATCGGTTGTCTCTGCCAGTTCTGCTAACGCGTCGCCTAAAATGAAAAAAAAAAAGAATATAAAGTGAAGGCGAATTTCATCTTTCTTTGTGCACATTAGTACCTTATATTATTATAGATACATTACACTATGCGACCTTTGCATTGGTCTGCCGAGATTTCAGCGATTGTACCTTTTTTAAGGGAACTAATTTTCGCGATAACTAGTTTTCGCAGAGCTTATTTTTGCGTAGCGAGGATATGAAATTTTGCGTCTTTTTCGAAACTAATTTTCGCGTTTGACATTCACTTTTGTCGAAATTCTTTCATTTTCCTAGGAGTTTTCGAGAATATATAGTAAAAATTGCATTTCACGGAACTAATTTTCGCGGTAGACACCCAAAAACGCGTAAAATTGGTTCCGCGAAGATTAGTTACCACGAAAATTAGTTCCCTTAAGGTAATCGATTGCGTACCAGGAATAAAGTGGAACAGCCATAACTGGAACCTTTAACACTTGATATCTTTAACTGGGGCGTATTATCAATCTACTGCACTATATACAAAACATTTAGAAATCTAGCACTGAATGCTGGAAGAAAATATGATTGCAGGGTATTACAAAGCTTACTGCAAAAATGTAGTGACGTTACTGGTTAAAATAATTATCAGAAAAGGTCAGAAAGCGATATTAGTGAGGTTGCATTACTGCATTTAATGTTAATTACTGAACGTCTCAATCCTAAATTTAAAGCAAGTTTTTCAGTTATCATAGAGGAACTATTGGTACTGGGTGACAGCACGCAAAATCTTAGTCATATTTGAAGACTAAAAGAATTTTAAGGAATTTTTGAGAAATACAATCTCCACAATTGCGTGAAGTGGTATTTGGGATATTCCTCGACCTAATTTTAGGACCAGCTTTCAAAGTTCTTTTTTTTTTAAGGCACCAACTTTTTAACTGGAATGAAACCTTTCAGAGATTCGACTTTGTGTAAAAAATAAGCTTTCGTAGGAAAGATGAAAAGATAAAAATATAATTCAAATATTGACAGAAATGACTAATTTTCCTCTATACAACACTTCTTATGATATCCGAGTACCACAAGATTGATTCTAAAAGGATTTAAGTTCTCTTGGTATACAACGTCACTAAACGTCACAAACACTGAGATCGTAGCACTGATCCCTCTCTAGGAGAATTTCAAATATAGAAGGAACCGATTGCTTCAAGTATGAGGACCTTAAACTATGAATAGCTAGACCTGTCGTCTTGCCTACTCCCGCAAATGGTCATTGTCAAGAAAATTAAAGTAGTCAACGAAAACAAGGATCGAAGACAACAAGAAAAATTTGGCGGTTTTATGGTTATTTGAGTTGACAGAAAAGGAGGGCCAATATATTAAATAGTTTTAGTTGAGTCAAAGTCAGACACGAATAAATTAGCAAATCCATTAATTGATAAGCAGGCGGTCTCTTTGATCGCTGATTGCAATAAATAATGCCTGGCTCGATTTTTTCTTCTTGAAATGTTTCCAGCTAAATTATTTTGAGACTTCCAATCAATACAGCGTCACTTTCGATTGATTTCATTAAAAAGGAATTAATACGAATTTCGCAATAACTATAAGTCGATTAATTCCCAATTTTGGCTGAGAAATGCACCAATAAAATAAAGAATTTTGAGTGCTGTGATCGCGGTTATTAAATGACTTGTGAAAATAATAAAAGGAATCCTAACTGAAAGAAAATGTTGACAAAAATGTTGAAATACGTTGTTAGTTACATGGTACCTGAAGGGCGTAAAAAAATTAGCCGAAAATGTGTTGTTCCTCAAACTTTTCTTATAACTTATTTCTCAAGTGAAGGTTTCTACAAGTGGGTCTAGCTCACCCTGAACATCATTTAATGGTCAGTCTTGGGAAGAAAAGGATTAATTTACCTAACACATCCCATAAAGCATCTAGTTGAAGTTGCGAACTGAGAGCAGGGAATTTCGGCATTTCTGGTTCTTCTTCTTCTGCAGGCTTGTCTTCTGTTGGGAAAAAGCGAATGAATGGTATAAGCAATGTATAGTTTGTTTCAATGTTGTAAAAGCATCGGATTTTAAAAGACAAGATTTGGAAGATGATGGCAATTATTGAACAGGCACAAAACAGACATCTCCGCCTGTCGTTAATCCCTTGCAAGCTCAAGCTATACTTTTGACGTTGGTATTGCCCTCTAAAACATGACGTATAACGTTTACTGTATGTTTTTTTGTGGAATCATAATTCTGGAAAATATGCCAACGATGTCGATGATTTTGTTGGCAGCTTCGCGATATATGGGTGAACGAAATCGTCGGTTTCATAAATATACGTCAAGTTAACTGTGACGTCTTAAAACTCGACATTCATGTTTGTTAGACACGGCGACGTATAAGAATACGTAATGTCGCTGTCAACGTAAGGTTTCAGCTCTGAGCAGTCATTCAACTTCCGAGCCGAAAGTAATTTATGAAGATACATTTACGAAAAGTAAAATAAGCATTGGTTGATTATAGTTTTATGGGTACCTTGATTTGAGGAGCCTGCAGCGCTATCTTCATTGTTTCCTGCCTGATCGTTTGACTGAAATAAAAAAAATTATAAAAAGTTCCTCATATAAAAGTTCCTCATTTAAGAGAAAGAAAATTAAACTTCGGATTAACAACATGGGAGGATATCAACAATCCTTATACCTTACGCATATTTGTATGCTCAAAGACATCTCAAAGTAATCGACACCTTTTATAAGACATCCATCAACATTTCATGTCGCAGACAGCGAAACGAAAGTAACGAAGACGATATCGAAAACACAAGTGTGAGATACCCTTGCAGCGATGTGATAAAGTAACAACAATATGGTTAAGTTATTCATATGTTAAATAGTTTGCAGATTCTAGATATCTGGGAAAATGTCTCTAAAGTGCTTGCAGGAAGTTGCTTAGTTTGATTTAGTTGCAGTCTAAAAATGTCGTGCACCGAAAACAAATGTTTCTTGTAAATTCGTTACCAGTCCCCTAAAAAGCCGATCGCACCGCTGAGGGTTGATTGGTGTATTGAGATATTCTCTATTAATAATGAACCATTGAAATAAAATTTTATTGATTTGAGCCAAGATGTTGTAATATTCGATACCTTATCGGTAGAAGATTTGTCGGCAAAACGTGACGAACATTTTTATCGACGAGTTTTTTCACCGACGAAATTTTCCTACAGATAAGAAAAACGAGATCATTCCTTACAGCGTTATTGCCGGCGTTATTTCCAGCATTACTGTCAGCACCAGTCCGGTTTCTTGATCCGGCTCCGCCCTCTGCGCCCGCGCCAGCATTGCCTCCGCCAAAGCGGTCAATCATATCATACATAGCTTCCATGTCGGCTTCGAGGGCGGCCACGACTTCACGTAGACTGCTTCCACCGTGGTGTAAGCGCTCTATGAGGCGGAAACCTAAAACACAAAAGAATTGAGGAAAAATACATAAAAACTTGACTCAAATCACAAGAACCCAATAACTTTGAACATTTGCGCATTCAATCAAACTATATGCATCTAGGTCAAATTTCCGATGAAACAAAGTACATTAGTATATTATCAAACGCAGCTTTATTTGTCAAAAGAATATTTTCATAAAACCAGGGGAAAATTTTGACAAACTTTGTGATTCGTTTATAGACTTTACATACACCTATCTTAGAAGACATTGCATTGTAACAAGCTTTTGCTTAACCCTATTTTTATCAGGGGGGGGGGTGTTTTCCACCAGGCTGGCATTCTTTTGCTAATAGCTCACCGAAAAAAACTTTTAACACTTTGAAAGTTTTTGACTTTTAATATAATTCTATTAGCAGCATGTATACCAAATTTTACAATTATACACTGACCAGATCAGGTTTTATGACTTTTTTGTGCAGGCATATCATAAAATCCAGCTAAAACCCTGTAAAATCCCAAAATCTTAAATTTAGCATAACTTTGGATCTAGATATCCAACTGACTTCAAATTTTGACAGGTTTTAGGTATCAATAATAAATTTTAAAAAATATTTTAAAAATTCTGATTAACTGCTGACGTCATCAAAAATGACGTCATTATTTTTTGAAAAAAATTACTCATTTTCTGCATAAATTTTAAACGTCAATTTTATTAGTATGTTAAAAACCGGCAAATATGTGAAAATTATTTATTTTGGCTTTTAGAAATTCAAAACAGAATTGAAAAATCTCCATTTGTTCTACTTTAATTGCTATTTTATTGAATAGTACTTTTTCATTGGTCATCGATAATTGTGAAACTTTGTGATGACGTCATCACCTTTATGATGACGTCATCAACCCAAATCTTTTTCTATGAACTCCTTTTATGGTAAAGAACATTTCTGCTAAATTTCAAGTCCATATCTTTTCTAGATCAAAAGTTATGCAAGGCTGGTGGAAAACACCCCCCCCCCCCTTGAGAATACAAAATCCGAAAAAGCCTGATAATAATAGCGTTAAATTTGCTTCGAAGTTAACTCTTTTTAAACGGCCAATAAAACTACAGTAGCATATGAAAATAACTCTTCAGTAACCAGTGATCTAGAATTTTGAAGGATTTTAGTGGTGGTACTTTTACTACACAGGTATTATGGGGGGCATATCGTCGCATCAAAATAAGAAAGCCTTAAGTCCATTTTTGTAGTTTTGAGAAAATCAAGTTTAAAGGTTTGAAATGGCTGCCATTTTTGACCATGTTGGGCTAGCTAGCTGCTTTTTTGATATGAATATAAATGAAGAAAGATCTTTCAAGTTCTAAAGTATCAACATTGTCACTTATACCATTGCGGAGATATGAATGCTTCTTCATAGCATGTTTTTCGAGAATGGACTTAAACCTTTTTTTCTATGTAAATTTCCTTGATTAAAACTGAAAATTTGAAAAATTTCCAGTGAAAAAGTGTCTTAACTCCAAAATGGACTTAAGACTTTCTTGCTTTAAACTTTCTTAACTTTTTTGAACTCTTTAACTAAAACCTTAATCTAAAAGGTCCTAAAGTCCAACTAAAATGACAATGGACTTAAGACTTTCTTAACTTGAGAAAATTTCAAAAATAAAAATTCTTATTTTTCAAAAAACTTAAAATTAGGCCACTTTAGGTTGGTTTTTGATGGATTTAAGCCAAAAATTCGATAAAAAATGGGGTGTAAAGCATCGGTATGGTCATAACTCAATTTTTGAAAAAATGGACTTAAGGCTTTCTTATTTTGATGCGACGATATGGGGTATTATGTAATAGAGAGATTTATTAACAAACCCTACCTCTTGGTCTACTAGTTGGGTTACTAGAACCTTGTGGTTTCTTTGCGATCTTCTTTGCAGCATCACGCAATTGTAAGATGACTTTCAAGATGCGTAAAAACAAAGATTGGTTGGATCGCTTTGCTGTTAGAGTAGCCATCGCTGGTAAATGAAGGTCGTAGATCACCTGTTTGAAAGTGGCCAGAATAAGAATTCAAACATCTGACTGAAATAAATTCTTGGAAAAAGCTATAAAGCTAAGTCAAGTTTAGGGTTAGAGAAAAGCATATAGAAAGAAGGATGTTTATGGATGAAGCTTGTTATGTTAATTCATCTTTACTTACTTTCACTGGTGTATGAAACAACCACGCGTTCGTTTAAAAGAAGATGGATTTGTCAAATAAATACGGTCGGTATTATGGAAACGTCAGTTCATTTTGAAAGCCAAAAACATAAAGGATGAAAAAATACAACGCCGTATTTAGACAAAAATTCGAAATAACGGCAATCAAGATTTACATCGAATCATCTTACCGGCTTAGGAACATTACGTCTTTGTGTTTGACCACCCATTGTTAAACCACCTCTCCGCCTTGATTGGGTGTTAGAGCGGGCGCCACGCCCTCTCCACGGCTGGCTGCGTGATAACGAAGGGTTGACGATGACTGGGACGTTCTGTTTCGACGACTGTAAAATGAAGAAAACAATCCATTAATTAAACAACAGAATTGTAGGCGCTTTTTTTTACACTTATTTTACAATTTCTGTAATTTTAAAAATTGTATAATACCAATTAACCCTATCGCGAATAGAGAATTGTCAAATGCCCATCATATGTAAATGCGTCAGAAATTGACATCATTCGAAAGTAAACTGAAACCCAGCCCCTTTTCAGATAAAGTCACTAGAAAACGGCTAGGAAAGACAAAGGGACGCTCACCTTATTCTCTGAGGCTGGTTGTTTTCCTGCTTTCAAGTTTCGTTCTTTCAACTCGTTGAGAAGACTCTTGATCTCCAGTTGCAAGCAATTAGCCGTCTCTTGTGCACCCTCCAGTAACAACTCTAAGATACTGTCACGTGTGACGGGCTCCGTTCGTGAAAGGTGCAAGAGAAGGGTTGTAGCGTCTTCCAGACCCTCGTCGGAGCACGTACCAGCTGTGAGAACGTTTACTGCAAGACGTAATTGACCGATCAGAATAGACGGTTCTTTCTCGGGTGACATTTGAACCATGGAGAGAGCCGGCGAAGAACGATTGTCTAGAAAACAGTGATTTGAGATATTGAATAACTTATACAGGGTGATACAGTAGGATGGAATTCACGATATGAACCAATGCAATGTCCTCCAAAATTACGTCTTTTTACCACAGCTGATTAGCTGCATATAATGCATAGGGCCGAAAAAAAAACCTTTTAAAACCAGACATTGGTTTCGTGCGTTCAGCTGTCTCGCGATCACATAGTACAAAAATATTCTATTTATACCTCCAGCAGACGAAGTATCAGAGATAGCGTGTGACACAGCATCAACATCCATTGTCATTGACTCGTGTCCATGTTCCGTTTGGTGCTCACCGGTTACGTCACTGTGTACCGCTGTACTGTCCGAGAAAGCAGAGAATATGGATGCTTGAGGTGACCGGACGTCTCGTGGTAGAAGCATCCGACCTGTAAAAATAAGAGATCCGTTGCCTATTTTTTCGGGTTAAGAGTTTTGCTTGTAACGTCTGTCTCTTGGCCATGCAATATTTAACAGGCTATCTTTCAAAAAAGTATCAAAGTGCTATCTACTTTCAAACTTCTACAACATTGTCAAGAGTATTAATTTTTCCAAGCACAGCACACAAGTTTAAAACAAAAAGGCGTTGATGATTAAAAAAAGGTGACTTATTTTGAAATATTTAATGTTGATTTCCCCCATTTATAGAAAAAGCAATCAAACCTAAAGGGTTATTAAATCGAAAGTTTTGTTAAACAAGAAATTTTACCTTCAGCGATTTCAGGTGGTTCAACATACAATGAAGACGTAACGGACGCAGTTTCCGAACACGCTGTGACGGATTCCGCTACGTTTTGATCACGGTCGTACTCAATCGAATCATCGTACGGTTCCCGAGACGAAAGAACGTCGTCCCTATCAGCAAACGTCACGGTGTGATGGGGCGGCATTTCCGGAGGTAAAACAGGGTTATCCGGAGGCTGACTTTGCGTCTCCGAATCGTGGATATTGTCGACTTGACGCGCTTGTAGTTGTTTCGGCCTTTCCGGTAGTGACATGGAAATAACGGCTAATAATCTCAAAAGTTTATCCGTCAATAAGGTGCTTTGTTTAATTACAGGATGTGAAAGCATGCTTAAAATTTTCACCAAAGGGGAACCAACAAAAGACGTCGAGTTCTCAACTTTCGGAAATTCTTTCAAACATTTCGAGGGAGCTTTTCCTTTCTGACCACTACGTGATGAATTTAAGCGCACCAGAACGTCCCAGAACTCACTCTGTGAGCTAGCATCTGCGTCGGGTTCTTTAACCCCTGATTCTCCTTGGCTCTCCTCCTCTTTGTTCTTTTCGAGCTGCGGCGTGAAACTCGACGGGAAGTTCTTGGCCAAAAACGAAAGTGCTTCTAAAGTCTGTTTACTTACATCAAGACAGGCTTGTTGGTGTACGGTAACAAAATAGTCCCATGGTTTACGACTGCTCTCACTCTCTTTGTGTATTTGAAAAATATTAACACAACCTCCGAACGCGAGATTTAGTGTCCTGGATAACCAGTGCTCGTGAACTGAAGACTGAGAGACGTTACTATTAGGTGGAAGTTCTTCACAAAAATCACCCGATTTGACCACCCTTTTTGATGATTTCGGTGATTTGTTAGTCGAAGACGTAGTCGGGGTTGAGGTTGGCGCTGCAAATTGCTTATTAAGGGCGACCATGTTTTCTTGGTTTAAACTACTCGTTCGACGTAATATGGATATGAGCGCTAAAATGATCCACTGTTTCGTTGGGTTGTGATAACTCAAATTTCGTAGAATACGATGCAGCCGTGTAGCGTTCAGTGTAGAGTCATTCAAGAATAGCAGAACTAAAAGACAAGTTAAACTTTCAGGATCTAATAATTGTCTGCCAAGTTTCTTTTGTCCACTAGAGTTCGGGTGTCCGTCTGTGACCTTCCACGAGCTCATTGGGCCACCACGCGGGAAAAGGCGAGCAATGGATTGAAAGCTGGCTCCACCACTACGCGCCATACCAGTGTGTCGTAGAATTTGCGAAAAGTCGGTGCGAGTCTGATTAGCACGCCGTTGCTCGAGCTCTCGACGTAGTCCTTGAGCCTCAGTGCTGAGTTCCGCTGGTAAAACGGCCAATACCGTATCGTCCATGTCTGCCAAAACTTGTCGTCGTAACGGCGGGGGTAAATTCCGGACGAATTCTGCTGCATCAACGGGTACGTCCGGCGTTTGTTGGGCAGCAGTGAAACGGGCTTGTTCCATACGTTGCTGCTCGAGAACCTGATTGAAGAACGAAAAAATGATGCACCCAAAAGACAAAAACGAGCAACAGGCAAAATCATGTGCCTTGATTGGTCTACTTTCTTGTCTATTACCCTTTCAAGATAAAAATTTAGAGAGAAAAAGAAACATTTCTTCGCCGCTTTGACTGTCATTTAAATTGTTCGCATCGTTGAGTGAAATGAAATGAACCGACTCACCTCCCGTTGAAATTCTTCAGGAAGAGCTGCTAAGAATTCAGGTGAGACTTCTTGTGGCGGATCACTTGTAACAGCAGCAGCGCCTTGTTGTAGTAAAGATAACGAAGGACCTGCACCAGAGCTGCTGCTTCCCGTTGTCGCACGCGTCGATTGTAAACGGATTCCAAACTGCTCGCGCAGGACCTCTTCCCTATGACAAAATAATTTTGGCACCATTAAATTATTGCAAAAAGTTAGCAGAACTGGAATCTTTATGGGGTTGTTATTTCAATATTTTCTACCGAATTTCTCCCCTTTACTAAACAGCCAGATCAAAATCACAATAGAGGCTACTTTGAAAACCTTTGGGAACTAGGAAATTAATTTTGAAAAGTGAATATAGTATTTTATTTTATTTATTTTGGCTTAGGTTTGTAATACAGTTTAACGTTTGGTTTAACACCCCCATAAATAGGAGTGTAAGTTCCTCGAAATACGAGAAGTAGCTTCACTGCGGGAAAATAAACAAACAAAAATCCACCTTATGTTGTCGGGAAGGGCGGCTAAGAACGAAGGGTCAACTCCCTCTGGCATTCCTAAACTTTCCAATTCTCGTCGGATTTGGTCTGCAGTCGTTTGTGAGCTCGATGGGCCAGGAGTTGCATCGTCTGTTGAACTCACTTCTGCCTGTATTGTGCCTTCCGTCGATATCACCCTGAAGAGGAGGAGTTTAATTTTTCTTTGGAAATAAGATATAACCATATACTACATCTAGACGGCTGTATTTTCTACCTCGCCGACGTATGATACGAGAGGCACCAGAAGACCGACGAGAAGTCGGTTAATACTACTTTCAGTGCTGCAAATAAGGAAATTTCAGTTGACCGGTAATTTTGCGAGCGTAGCATTAAAAAAATGAAAAGGGGGTTGTTGGGGGCGGAGCAGAGTTTGAAATGACACTTCGATTGGCTTTTATGTAATTACCGGTCACCGGCCGTTTTTTGCAGCACTGACTTTTGTTTAACAAGGATTCGAAGAAGCAATTTTATTGACTTTAGACGTTCGACTTGCTGTTGATATTCAGCAATAACGAAGAAACACGGAACAGAAAGTGTCAACTGTCTAATAATAGATAATTAACAAAGATCAAACAGTAACTACCGCTAAAGAAAAACTACGTAAGTCAAACAAAGACAAACTACAAACTACAGTTGACGCTCTCTAGCTCGACGTTCTACTATTTTCAGCGATAAACCCTCATAACTGCCGCTCTCATGTTCCATACGCTCCCTTATCCGATGAATATCCGATTCCCCTTTAAAATCAAATTAGAGAGTGTCAACTGTATTTATAGAAAGGCGTACGTTGCATTAGTTGAAGAGAGGTCTTGTGCAGTGGTGGAGGTAGTTGAAGTGACTTGTTGTGTGTTCTCTGACGATACGAAAGTCGTCGTAGTTGATTGCATATCTAAATTGATTGAAAATACAAAGGAGGGTTAATAGAGTTTTTCAGTTGTTGACTATCCGCCATATGGAAGCAAAAGTCTAAATTGGAGAATTTATTTACGAATTCGAACGTTTGCTTTCGTGATGTCGAATGTCGCTTAAATTGCGTAATTTTAGCAAAACCTGAAAAAACTTGAGTTCGAGTGGGGATTAGTAGTAAAACAGTTCAAAACTTATTGTTCCTTTTTAGAAGTGTATTGATAGAAAAACCACATGTCTTACTATCCGTAGTGTTAGCAGTTGTGGAGATTGACGGTGTAGGCGATGATGTCACCAGTTGGGACATAATGGCGGCAGCCAGATCAGCAGCGACCACTGAATTTGTTCCGCTTGTTGAGGAACCCGATATAGAGGCGCTGGATGACGGCGTCGAATTTGTTTCAATCGTTAATGGACTGGGTGCGTTTTGACTTGAAAGTGTATTTCTGAGACTTGGTGGCAACACTGGGGTAGCATTCGTTGAAGCGAGCGAACTCGAGGAAGCGGGGAAAAGAGAGCCGTTCCTTAGATGTGGTAAACTTGGAATGTCGTGGGGTGTGGCTAGAATCTCCGAAATGCTTCTTGGTTCAATATTGGGCGTGGTCATTGCCGAGTTTGGTATACGGGGCGTAAATCCTAAACCACCAGTCAATGCGTTTTGGTCTGATCCTCGTAATTGATTCATGCGATTTATGTCATGGGGCGTTTCCATTGCAGACACACGGCCTGGTGAAACAGCTAGAATTTCCATCATTGACTGTGAGCTATTGATGAGCGGTCGCCCAGCTGCTGGAGTGGCTTGCGCCCCTGCGTTTGAGGTGGGCTCTTCACGTTGTGGGGCGTTTGGTATGAATTCAGGCATTGGGTTGAAGGGCGTGTCATATGCAATTGTAGATTCCGCCGAAGCGGGCGTTTCCGCGATGGGAGGCGGTATATCTGCAACGGTTGAGCTCGAAGAAGGTGAAACGTCCATTTGATTGGCCTCTTGATCTCCGGATTCTTGGTTATCGGCTGACGTAATATTGTTACTTGGCGCTGTGAAGTCTTGGGTCGTGAGTCGGCTTGAGACGAGGCGTGGAGACCTCGTAGAGCTTTCAAGAGACGGCGTGGAAGTATGAGCTGCCGTAGCGTTTGATGGCTCGACACTTAAAGTAACTGCTGCTGATGAGGTGATGGTTGTAAGTGTGTTTGAAGTCGTTGTGGTTGATGTCGTATTCGAAGAGGCAGTGGTACTTGTTGTGGTGCTTTGACCTGAAAGAGCAACACAGGTCATGTCAACATTAAAGCCATAGAAAACTGAATGTAAAGAGAGCCTCCTAAAAACCATCAAACATTCAAATCAAAACATTACACTTTTTATTGCACAGGAAAACGAAAAAAATCACTTACTTGATTTCGCTTTTTCGGCAGCCGCTCGTTTGCTTTCCTCTTTTTTCGCTTTTTCTTCGGCGATTTTTTCTTGAATCTCCACCATTTGTAGTTTCTCCAGGTGCTTGATAATATCAGGTTTGAGGGTGTTCACACAATCATGGACACTGGAACCGTCCAACAAGCGGCTTTCTACGGTCCACCGGGATAGAGCGCTGGGTACAGAGTTAAGAAGGCCTGAAGGTGTTTCATAACCGTCTCCAAAGATGTCGAAAAAGACGTCGTCCCCAGGGATTAAAGTGTTGTCCACTGATCGTGAATTGGTGGGTCGTAACTCATCACCGATCAAGATACGAGCGAAACCTGTTAAAATATTGAAATAGCATTATTAAAAAATGAATTTTGAGAACACAATCTTCTGACATCAATTCCATGAAATTCGCAGCTATCGCCAGCCGAAAAATCATGTAAGTCATGCCAAAAATTTAATATGAATAAGAAGACAAAACGTTAAAAAACCTCAACAAATTCCAATCTTTAAGCTTGAAAAATTGGCCTATTCAAAAGATAACAAGAATTAATGATGTACCTGAATTACCGCCGTGGATGTGTATCGTGTTACCATGTTGACGAGTAAGAGCGCGATCTACTCTACCCGCGCGGCCACGAGACGAGCGCTCGTTTGTTCGATTTGGTTGTTCGTTCTGTCGAACCATGAGTGGATGTGAGAGAATGGAAGAGCGCGATTGAAGGTTATCTGTCATCCCAGTATCTGTGACTTGAGGGATGTGCACTGTGAAAGGTCTTTGTGGGAAATTAATCTCCAACACTCCAGCTTAAATGAGATAGTAAAATAATGTCAGAAATAATAAATATTAGAGCTTTCTACTAACGGAAAAAAGCCCAACTTGAACACTCAGAGAATGAAATGACTTTGTCATAAGCAGACGCATGAATAACTAATTTCTAGGACTAATAATGTTATTCAGCAAAGGGAATTGATAACTTTTCCAGAAATCTGAGTTTGTATGCCTTACAATTATCATCGAGGTCGGCGAAAGGATCAGTGACGTCATCACCACCTTCGTCTCCTTCTTCACCAAAAATGACGTTATCGTCTGCTGCAGCGATCGTGTCGTCCGCTTCCATATCGCTTCCTGTGATTGAAAAGAAGAGACAAAATTCAGATTTCATCATTGGTCAGATCGGAAAACCGTTGCGTTCATCTTCTTTTCAACTTGATCAAAGCTTTTGGGAAGGTATAGGCTATCATAAGAAAAACTAAAACAAAAGAATCGATGAGATTCGGTTTTGTTTTTCGGGAAATCTTTTCTTCGTTACCATTTACATCCGACTATTTTCATCTTTTACGAAAAATAATAGGTCGAAAGTCGGGGAAACTGGGTTTACCTTCATCATCTTCGTCGTTTTCATTTTCATCCTCATCATCGGTTTCATCATCATCGTCATCGTCATCTTCTTCGTCTTCTTCATTTGCCAACACATCTTGATCCTCATCTTCCTCACCTTCCCCGTCATCTCCCACACCTACAAATAGGGGAAATCGAATTACAGTTGACTCCTTGTTGAATCAGTTTGGAATATATACAGTGGATTCTCAAACACACAATGGGAACACAAATTTGTTCGAATTATGGAGTAAGGTTCGTAATGCATTGTTGTTTAGAAGGGACCATAAAACTTGCTCGAGTTAAGGAGACATTCGAGGCATGAGTTAAAGAGACTCCACCGTAGATGTCGAGGAGACTAGTTTGCAGAGTATGGTCGGACAACAGCACAAAGATAAATTCGATAGTTAAAATTTCTGCTACATTTGGTG
The DNA here is from genome assembly GCF_902728285.1 of Clytia hemisphaerica. Lineage (NCBI taxonomy): Eukaryota > Metazoa > Cnidaria > Hydrozoa > Leptothecata > Clytiidae > Clytia > Clytia hemisphaerica. The sequence goes on from NW_027104192.1 coordinate 1,325,978, forward strand.
GGGGACAAGGTGCAACTATTGGGTGACACAAAAAAGTGGGTTGGTATATGGGTTAATTGTGTCCGTAATTTGGTTCAACTCCGGTATCTTTTGCATCACTCAATTATGATAATACCCCATGAATTCACCAAAGGACCAATTGAAAGAATTTAACAAAAATTCAAACTTGAAATTCAAAGTTTTCATCAATGCAGGTAAAGTAAACTATCGAGCCCTTTTATATTTTGCAGGTCACCCTGTAGACATCAAGTATTCACCTAAATAAGCTAGAAATCTTTTAAAATTGCTAAACATTTGCTGAACACGATGAAAGAGTAGCAAACTTCGGCACTTGAGGTTAAAAACCTGTGTGCTGGAAACCGAATAATTTTCACCAGTATTTGTGGGGTAAGTACTCAAGATCTCGAGCAAGCATGCTCTACAAACTGGCTTAAATGCAAAATCAGGCTAACTTAAAAAATCGGAATATCGGATAGGAAATCGGATTACCTGGTTCGATGATGATGGTATCAGCGTATTGGGAGTCATCATCGTCTTGTTGTTCTTGTTGAGAAATCAACTCTAAAGCGTTGATAAGTTCATCTCCATCTCCTTCTGCCACCACTTGGGATGAAGTAGCGTTCGGATGGTCTAATAAGTCCGCTTCCAAGTCGTCGTCATCCAGGCCCGTCGTGACAGTAATGAGAGCGGAAACGTCGTCTTGTGAAACGATGTTCGTGTCGTCATCATCATTCATTGTGTCATTTGCTCCTGTGTAAAAAGGTAGAAATTCGTTAAAATTTTCAGCCCAGGAGATGCCGCATTTGCGAACGTTCTCAACTCAAAATGTTGAGAGAATCTTTTTCGTACAACTCCAGTTGAAAAGAAGAAAACGCTTCAATATTATAGTGGCAGCATCACAACAAATACATGCTAAAGACACACTGTGAGACTATCTTGTTTACAAACATTTGTTGAACAATCCCTTTCTCATGCCTTTCCTAGGGAAGCTAGTTGTTGGTCAAGAATGTTAAGCATCTTTCTCGTAAATACACCTTTTACGCCAGCCCTTAATTCGCCCATGCCCAAATATAAGCTTAGCCCTACATTGGCTTCAAAACAGTCAAGATTAAATTTTCACAGCGAACCAATATTAACGTGAAGAGGGCCAGTCCACTGAAGGTCCAGATAATAGATTTTTATTTCACCTTCATCATCAGAGGACCAATCGGCGTTTGGACCACTGGTTGCCATGACTAGATTATCACCACCATTGTTTGATTGCGTGATCAGAGTCTCTCCGAAAACGTTCGATTCCCCTAAAAAAATCAATAAACTTTATAAAACCATGGCCAAAATAAATAAATTTTTATTGATATCTGGTTTCCTAATATGATAAATGAGAGCCTGTGCGGATATTGTTATAAAACGAGTCACAAAGTCACAAATCCGAATGGAGATCACAAATCTGAATGGAGATTCGTGGTGTAATAATCCTCATAGGAGGTTTGTATTAAAACTACCAAAGGGTTTACCATTTCCATCACCAACCATTACTTCAACAATATCTTCCAAACCTTGAGGTTGTGACACTACTGGGTCTTCTGCTACTGAACTTCCTACTGAGAGATAAGGAGAATGTAATTCATGACATATTCTTTTGCACAGGAACGAAATAAAAAGACAGGGTTTTTGGCACCAAAATTTTTTGATATCAAATGACAAAAAAAAAGCCGTGTTTTCGAGTGTTTTCAAATAATTTATGAAAAACATTAACAAGAGAGACTGCTGGTCCTAATAACACTAGTGAAAGTGAACTCGATCCCAGTGTAGCTTTTGAAAAAAAATATCATAGAGCGGAAGAAGTAAAGAAATGTGAAAAAAAAAGTGCACTGTATGTATGTACCTCTGATGCTTTCTGTTGATTGTTGAATGTTAGAAGACGAGTTGGTGGTTACACCATTATCCATCGCATTATCTATTGGATTGGAGTTGAGTTTGAAAGTTTTCCCCAAAGTCAGGCTTTTAGGGGAGATGTGTTTCTCAGGATATAGTCCGTCCACTATCATCTGATAATTTTTTACAAGCATTTTTTTTTATAGTGGAAAGAAAGTTGGAAGCCGTTAACGATTATCCAAAACTATAATTATTGTGTTTCTCGAAAATAAACTTAAAACGGGAGCGGGAATTTATCAAACATATCGACTCAAATAAAAGGAAGGTTTAAAAGATTGTTTAGATCTCAATGAAATGTTAGGTTACCTTGGTTCGCATTTGAATTTGAAGAACCACCCATTGTGATAGCGTTGATAGAGGGCGTTGCACCGTCTTTCTCTTTATCTCCTTTGTTATTGTTCTGCACATTTTGACAGTTGGCCAAATTCGATAATTTTTCGAGCGGTTTCAACATGAGATTTACAGTAGGGACTAGATCGTGACTTGATAAATCGAGACTGTGCGTGATTTTAGCTAGATCGGATATCAAGCCTCGTTTGATAAGAAGTTTGACGAAGGTCGTGTTTTGTAAGGGAGGCTGGGACGAGAACGAGATAGGAGCTGCAGATTCAATCATGGAAGTGATTAAGTTAAATAGAGCTTGCAAATGAAGATGTTTTGAGCGACTTTCTGGATATTGTAGCGTCCTTGATAACGCACTTTTGAGTTCAGTGATGAAAACGTTTTGAATGTCCACGTTGTGCCAGTATGAACCGAGGACGGAGAGAAGTTGACGCGCCAGTGTCGAGATGACTGATGGTTTATTATCTTTGGTGTTTTCGGTGGTTGCTTGTGTAGGGTCACGCGTTGAGTAAGGTAGCAAGCGATCGAAGATAAAACACAGGGCCGTGGATCCATCCTGGAGAGTCGTTAAGACAAAATATAAAATCTTGACGGTGTCTCTTTATTAGACAGTAAGAACGACAATTTTCTCTATATCGAGGATGAGCAGGCATTAATAAACAGGCTGGTTGAAAACGGAAACCTCACAAAGATTTAAATGGCTATTCAAGAAAAAATATAACCATCTTATCTTGAAAGGAGATCATTTTGAAAATTCAAACCCTCCTGGATTTTCAGCAAATGTTTCTACTATATCTCCCTGGATTTTTGTTTAAATTTCAGGGATATCACAGGAGCTCTTAAGAGTTCCCTCCGGACGGAAAATACGAGTTCTTCGACATAGGAGGGGTAAATTTTTCTGGGGATACTAAGTGATATCACTTACATTAACGTAACTGCGGGCACTTTGCGACAAGTTCGACGTATCGTAAACAAAATCGACGATGATTCGTGCGACCGCGGCGTAACTTTTCGATAACTCAGCCAACAGCTTCAAGATGGCGGACGCTGATAGTAGCGGCTTCTTTTTAGCTTCGTCTGTATTAGATGAATCCGGTGTTGTTGACGAAGAATCTTCCTGGCCTTTTACAGAGTCGTCGATCGGTAATTTACTGCTAGTCGTGGCTTGAGAAGTTGTCGCTTGTTGTGGGGTACCTTTGATAGTGATAAATTTGAAACATAATAGAGGCTTTCTCTTCGACCCGTTTGAGATTGGAGAGTTTGGAGAGAGAGTTTGATGGATAAAAGCAAATCGACTTTTTAGGAGACTGATATCATAATATATTGCATAACTAAAAGTAAAAATTTACTATCTAATAAAAAGTCGATGATACATCACACTATAAAGATATCATAAGAAAGAGCTTTGAAATCGAGAGAAATTCTTATAAAATGAAGACTTTAAAGAACTAGTCAGTCCGTCAGTCTACAACTATAAAATAACTTAATAACTACTAAAATTAAGAACGCTTACATATAGTCATTTCATCTTCATCAATATGCTCTCCCGTCAACCTTCTCACCAACGTCAACTGCGGTGTTCTCGACGCCGTCAAATGGCTGTCTGTCGCCATTAATTTACGCCCGTCGTCCGTCTTCTTGGATGAGGTCGCTGTCGTTTTTGAAGTCACCTTTTCCGTCTGTTTAGTTGGTGAGTTACGCTCCAGCGCATATCGTTCGGCAAGTGTCGTTAACAAGATGTATACGAAATCGGATATTACGGTAGTTGGTTTGACGTTACCGTTCAGTCCTATCGTTTTCATGTCTTGTGGAACTTTCACGATTTGAGTGATACTAGGAGGCAATCCTTTGTCGAGCTGGCCTCTCCAAGAATTGGTAGAAATTCTCATAACTTTTCTTGTGCTTTCGTTGTACAAGTCGGCGTTCCTACAAGCGATTGGACCAAGCGCCCTAAGTAGATAATGTAGTTCTTTTGCACCGACTGAATTTTGACCGACACCGCAAAACATGTTGGGAACACCCCCGTTTGATGCCAAGGCAACGGCTCGGTTGACGGCATTTTTCATAGTTTCCGTATCTTCCACAATATGGCGGAGAAGTAGCGACGATAAATGTAAAGCACCTAAAAAACAGGAAAAAATTATTAGAAGTTTCAGTGGACAAGGTTAAGATAAGAAAAAGGGGCAGTGAAATACCCCCATTTACTCAGAGCTTCGAGTCAATGCACTTATCTCCTCCTCCTATCTCATTCGCAGAGTTGGCAGTGACAATTCTTTTATTGTGACATATATTGATTAAGCTACCCGGCGACGGCAAAAAGATCTTTCTAAAAAACATTAAAGTATACCAGGAAAACTGGATGCTTCAGTCAAGTTGAGAAGATGCTGTACACCATTTCCATGAGCAAAAGCTTGCGCCATGTTGTAATCTCTTGTGAAGCGCAGTAATAACCTCATGATGGCGTTCAAAGTGTTCGAATTGACTTGAAGAGAAAGCAGATCGACACAATACCTAGAAAAAGATTAGTTATTTGGTTACTACTACAATAAACCTATTATAACCGTAATGCAAAAAGGGTCTAGGGTTGAATATATGGCGGATTTGCGTTATTTGTGGGCGGCATATGCAATGGCTTCACATATTTTCCGTCATTTGACCCTTTACTCAAACCCATACTCCTTTACCATTTGGCGCAAGGGTTGATCGGTGGTTTAACGACCTTTCATACATCGGGTCAAAATGAAACTGTAATGGGAGAATCAGATGTGAAACACTGATTTTCTTAGTAAGATAATTGAGCAATCAATTTCAACCACTAGGTTATCAAGCACAAAGTTTTTTTTTCACTTACTCGATAATGGATTCAATTTGAGCATTGTTCAATCCTTCCAGTACTTCTAAAATTAAACAAAACAGATTTTAATGATCTATTCAATTCTCGCAACAGACTTATATTTTTAAGTTCAAAATTCTAACAAGAAAGGTTCGTCAATTATTTACTTTGAGTTGAGTGCCACTAGGCTAGCATCACACGAGATAAAAAAACTGTATGGAAAGCAGCTAGAAAATATCTTAGTTGGGGTGTGTGTGCACATTTGGATTGAGTTACAGAGTGATTGCATTATGTGTGAAGTTTATGAAGTCGTGTACCAGCAATGACAGCATCTTATATGCTCACTTATACTGACTATAATTTAAAAAAACAAATAAAAACTCATGAGTACCAATTTTCTTCGGTTCAGGCAAACTGGTTGAAGAAGAAGAGGCCGGTTCTTCTCGACTTAACTTTCGCTTCAACGATTTGCCGCTCGGTCTTTCAACGGGAGTCATCACAACATCTGTTTTCGATTTGGATGAGGAGGACGTTTCCGCGTTATTGGCGTCCGTTGATTTGTTGTTTTCCGTAGTCTTGGTATTGTTAGTTTTCTTTTGCAATACGTCGAGCATGATGGGCCGTCTGTTGCCCGTGTCTTCGTTGATCTAAGAGAGTTGAAGTAAAGGAAAGAAATTTTGATTTAAGAATGGCCCCTGGAAGATGATTTAAACAGTGGTCTGAGACGGGAAAGTGGATTTTATACAGCAAATTAGCACATATTCTTGAGATTTTGGTGTACCTATGCAGAATTCGAGACGGATGCGTCTCTTTAGTATATACTTAGATGGGACGTAAGAAGATTATCTCATTGCGGTGAGTGCTGATTTCACATTGGACATCAACAAATTGTTAAGTTTTCAAAACGAAAAAAATCAGGTCATTACCTGAACCAAAGTCTTAAAGAAAACCATGTAGCGTCTTCTACCGGCTGTGAACCTAGAAAAGTATAAGAGAAGCAAAAGTTGAGATGGGTCATAACATAATCTCCATAACATGCTTGTTTTTTCAGCTGGTCTGGTTACCTAAAACACACACTATTATACAGCGTCAGTCAAATCGCAAATCGGTGGTTATAATCACTTAGAATCGTTATCAATCCATGCGAGCTTCCAAAGAAGTCTCCAGCATTTTTGACAATAAATTCCGTTTGTCAGACTCGGCCTAATTTGTCATCATCCGCTGTGCATCAAAGAAATTTCTGGTAGAGAAGGTTGTGCTTAGAGCGTAGGTTGACAAGATTATATAAAAAATGTTCAGTTAAAAGAGCAGAAAAACTAGGAACCGCTCAAACTGGCTCAAAAGGTACAAAACATTTGATGAAAATAGCCTTAAGAGCCATTTTTTTTAAAAATCTTCAGAATAAAGAAAGTCTGATACCTCACCCTCTTAGATTTTGATGAAATTTTGACCAAATGATCTATCACACAAGAAAATAAGACTCTGAAAATTTCACCTTGATATCTCAAGTAGTTTTGAAGATACAGCGTCTCAAAGATAGGCTACTAAGCGAAAATTGACCCCTAAAAATCATGAACTCTGGTGGGGAGCAGATTTTGAAAGCCAATGAATTTTTATTCAAGTACATTAGAAAGCTGATTTACAGTGGATTTCAAGAACTTTTTGTAGGGAATCAGAAAAAATCAAATTGAGTCTCCAAAATTTTCCCCGAAAATCTCTAGCACCTCCTGTAGAGGGCTTCAAACTTTGCGTAATCTGGGTTTGGAAGCACTTTTAGCTGGCTGCTGATGGTCCTTGGGACTTTTTTGAAGTAAACTTTTGACCTGGAGTGGTTTACTGGTGGGTTTTGGCCACAAAAATAACATTTTCAGGATTTCCATCTTTGCGTAACCGTCAAAAATGGCCGAAAAAATTGCTATTTTGGCAGACCTGGAGCAAAATTCAAGATGGCGTATCTTTTTAAGGCAACACCAAATTTTTTTGAAATTTTCAGCAAGGCTTCCTTAGTAGGTCTAGTTTATAGCCTCAAAAAAATCTCAATGGGCTTTGGAAGTCTCTTAAAGATATGATCGATTGAAAATTTGCTTAACTTCGTTGTTTTCTCCCTCTTAAAATGCTAAATCAGGCCCACTTAAGGGCTCTAACAGGTTAATTTTTGTCAAAATATTGGTTGATCTTCTCTAGCCAACTAATCATTGGCATTAGGGGAACAACTGAAAAAGATTTCAGGTCATTTCCTTCAACAGATGACATTTTATGACAGTTTCTTTATTTTTAAGTACAGAATATGTAAAAAAATGAGACTGCCATCTGGCGTTTCCTACCATTCCAGGGCCTATATTTCCAGAAAAAAACTCAACCTTTCACAGTTTGGTGAATATTAATCTTAAATATAAGCAGGTTACTTCAACTTAATGTGTTTAACAGTACTCAATTCCTATTCAAAAACTTTTTAGACTCATTCAGAAATCCTACTTTGACAATAATTTGCGCTTTACCGCAAAATTTCTAAGTCCAAGTGTCGTGATTAGCTTTTAGACTGTCCAATATCTCTATAATAGTGTACACTAACAGTCTTACTTGTTGATTCTTAAATAACTAAGCAACATTACTAGGGTGATAATTTATGAGATACTGCAAACAATGCTGTTTAAATCTTCTGGACAAGAAATATTGGACAGTCTAAAGCTAATCACAACACTTGGACTTAGAAATTTTGCGGTACAGCGCAAATTATTGTCAAAGTAGGATTTCTGAATGAGTCTAAACAGTTTTTGAATAGGAATTAAGTACTGTTAAACCCATTTAGTTGAAGTAGCCTGCTTATATTTAAGATTATTATTCACCAAACTGTGAAAGGTTGAGGCGTTTCCTGGAAATATGGGCTCTGGAATGGTAGGAAAGGCCAGATGCCAGTCTCATTTTTTTACATATTCTGTACTTAAAAATAAAGAAACAGTCATAAAATGTCATCTGTTGATGGAAATGACCTGAAATCTTTTTCAGTTGTTCCCCTAATGCCAATGATTAGTTGGCTAGAGAAGATCAACCAATATTTTGACAAAAATTAACCTGTTAGAGCCCTTAAGTGGGCCTGATTTAGCATTTTAAGAGGGAGAAAACAACGAAGTTAAGCAAATTTTCAATCGATCATATCTTTAAGAGACTTCAAAAGCCCATTGAGATTTTTTTGAGGCTATAAACTAGACCTACTAAGGAAGCCTTGCTGAAAATTTCAAAAAAATTTGGTGTTGCCTTAAAAAGATACGCCATCTTGAATTTTGCTCCAGGTCTGCCAAAATAGCAATTTTTTCGGCCATTTTTGACAGTTACGCAAAGATGGAAATCCTGAAAATGTTATTTTTGTGGCCAAAACCCACCAGTAAACCACTCCAGGTCAAAAGTTTACTTCAAAAAAGTCCCAAGGACCATCAGCAGCCAGCTAAAAGTGCTTCCAAACCCAGATTACGCAAAGTTTGAAGCCCTCTACAGGAGGTGCTAGAGATTTTCGGGGAAAATTTTGGAGACTCAATTTGATTTTTTCTGATTCCCTACAAAAAGTTCTTCAAATCCACTGTAAATCAGCTTTCTAATGTACTTGAATAAAAATTCATTGGCTTTCAAAATCTGCTCCCCACCAGAGTTCATGATTTTTAGGGGTCAATTTTCGCTTAGTAGCCTATCTTTGAGACGCTGTATCTTCAAAACTACTTGAGATATCAAGGTGAAATTTTCAGAGTCTTATTTTCTTGTGTGATAGATCATTTGGTCTAAATTTCAGCAAAATCCAAGAGGGTGAGGTATCACACCCTGAAGACTCTTAAAAAAAATGGCTCTTAAGCGTAGTATGAGGCTTTGTAGTACGCTTGTAAACAATTTAGGATACAATTTTCATTGAAACATTACCTAACAGTTGACTCGCCAGCTTGGTAAGCAGTATCAATGGATGTGTTGTTACTGACACTGTAATTACACCAACGCCCACTACGATCATCGAACCATTTCCATGTGTGACTTTTTTCCTGAGATCAAAAAAAGCAGATAGAAAAGGTTAGTATTTCAAAAACTTACGCATAGGTATATAGCATGTATGTACCACAATGAGCAATTTGGTCTTTTAGAAATTATTATATGGTGGTCATGTTTTCGGTAAAGTAGTGTTTGCTACAGGCTGAATCTTCCTTATGGAACTGTATGGAAAGGAATTTAACCTAAGGCATTGTATGCGAAAATTTCTTATGAAAAATTAATAAAAATGTGAACCATCAAAGGAGGCACACATTTTAAAATGAAATGAGGATGGAAAGTCAGAGTGCTTTGGTGAAAGACTAAAATATAATTATACCTGCTTTTGTTTGCGTTTGGAGAACAAAACCACTTTCTCGTATTGGTCAAACGTGAGCAGCAGTGGTGATAGCAATCTGGTTGACAAAAAAATTGAGGGGGGCGTTAAAAACTTTAGGAGAAGTCAACTTGCACTAGATCACAATTTTTCTAACCAGCTTATGAGCTTATGCCCCACTCAGGACGGATGCAACTTTATAGATAACCACTCCCAGGTGCCTAATAAACGGGTTGGCCTAATTGCTGGGGGATGGAAATCTCTAAAATACCAAAATAAGGTAAATTCTTGAGAAAAAAACTAGGCTTTTAAGTAAGAGCAAAATAAGGGGCTCTTCTTTTGACAGGCGAATATTTTTTTAAATTAATAAACAGAGAGGGGGGAGGGCAAAAAATCGAAAAAGTTAACAAGCCGGGGGCATTTATTAGGCGATATGGGTACTTACTTTAAGCCCTCAATTTCATGAGAAAATAAAACGCAAAAAAAGAAGACATTAAATATTTAATCGAGAAAAGAAGTGTCCGAGTGAATGAATCAAGGGCAGCTTACTCTGGTGTTTTCACTTCCAATCCGATCTGTTTGACTTTGGTAAGAACGTTGGAGACCATCTTCAACAACATGATGAGTAAGTTGAATGGATTTCCTGTCTGTAAAACATTTCCCCACACATTACCAAGTCCCTGAGTTGATAAAAGTGGTTTAGCATGTGTCATATAAATTCAGTCTTATGGAAGTTATGTCATGGAGAAGGGTCGGCTCGTGTGTCAAGACAACGACTTTTGACCAATCAAAATATAAGAACAGAAAACGTATTATAGATAAAAGCTCGGCCATTCTCTATCCAATTAAGAAGTCCCTAAAGCAAACAGGGTAACAATTCAGATTCAAATTCTGTAACCACAAAATTACAGTCAAGTAATAGCAAACGACCCAATAGACTGAGTCTACTTCTGGCTGAGCTTAACTTTTGAGAGTTCAGTGGATTAATCGCACTATTCGGTCCAACAAAAGGCCTTAGTTAGACCTCAGGCTAATCGTACCGGTATGGTTAGGGAGTTGAACATAAACTTACTTGTGACATTAACAAGAATAAATGCAGCCTAGTAGCCAATTGTTGCGATTCTTTACTTTCACATAGAAACTTCATAAGGGATTGTTCAGTTTCGTTGGAGGATAAAATCTTATCACAAATCACTTGAGAATTCCTCATGATCTGTTCGGTGAGTTCACCAAGTGTTTCTCTTCGCCATTCTTCGCCATTCTTACTGGCCATCGCTAAGTGAAGATCACAGACTGTGTGGACGGCACTGGGGACGGCGTCAAGAAGCTGAAGAGAATTTGAAGACGAGTTTGACTTGAAAGTGCTTAACTCTTAGTAGGGACCTCGAGTTATACTAATACTTCTGAAGCCAATTTTAACTCGATTTCTATATTATACAATAACAAATAAAGGCAGAGAATTTGAAGAATTACACTTAAAATAAACTGCATTCCTACAGTTGACACTCTTATTTGTATAAGGGAATAAGGTTTTCATCGAAATAGTAGATTGTCGTTTATGAGAGCTGCCCGCTGACTGTGCCTTTCAATTATTGAATAATGGAGCTTATCGAATAGTAGAACACCGAATTAGAAAGCGTGCGTCGACTGTATTTTTCTATGATAGTTCCCGTAGAGCGGCATTCGGACTAGGGTGGATAGACGTCATCTTGTTTACCTCCAGAGATCCGAAGAAGATTCCCTTCATGTTTTCCACCACAAGGCTTTGGAAGTTGGTGAGGTCGTCAACCGTCAGCTTAGGTGGTGTTGGAGACGTGTCTTGTTGTTCTGTGGAGGATGAGGATGCAATGCTTGATGATGCTCCTTCCTTTGTTTAAAAATAAATAAGCAATTTTCCTATTAACACTGATAGGTAAAACTAAAACTCCTATATCAAGATATATATCAGGATTTAGTGTGCAGACCGTTTTCACTTTTACTTTTTGTGGTTTCACTTTCGGTTTGAAGGCAAAATCTTAGAAACAGGGGCAAAAAAAGGCAAAAAACATACATATAAAATATTTTAAATGTTCCGACGTTTGACGCTATTTGACCCTGGTAATCCCGATCTCCATTTTCTTCCATGTATAAACTAAACGAAGGGTTAAAGGTTATTTTGTTACTGTTTGTAATTGCTCTTATTAACCCTGGCGCTTAGGCTCCGGTTATGAAAATTTCAAATGGATAACAATTTACTTCAATGACCAGGGGTGATCTACGTTATTTCTTTTATTTATTATTTTATTTAAATTGTTATGCATTTGAAATTTTCATAACCGGAGCCTAAGTGCTTGGGTACATGGGAGCAATACATACCTTGGTAGTCTCTTGTGTAGTGGCAAGCGACAGGGCGATGGCTTGGATCATCATCTCATCTTCAGACATCACGTCTACGTCCATTCCCTGCAGAGAAACCACATTAAATAAATTCAGTAGACTCTTCCTAAATTGACCCCGTTCATTCGACTTTTCAACTCTTTGTTCTTTGTTGTCAAGAAGAAATCGATATAAATTCTTCTTTGATTTTCGTCTTTCTGTATCACCGTATATGATGACTTCATGTTGATCAAGCGCAAATTAGTATTTAACAAGCTAAGCCCAACATCAAGCAACGTCATGTTATCAGAAAGCGACATTCTTGTATCCCCCGGAAAATTTTCTTTTAACTTAATTTTTTTTTCCGCGTCAATGCATTGAATAGCGAGCTCCCTTTTGGGGACGGCAAAGTGACTGGAACAATTTGGAGCGACACGCAGTTTAGACCCGCACAATTAAGGATGGCATTAAATTACTAATTTACCATCGTCGCCAGTCAAACAGGATATAGACAAATGAAAAACTGACCGTCTCCGCTACATTAAACAAACAAATAGTCGCTAATGATTTATCTTTCGTTGGTAAGCTCTAGCATAGCTTCGAAATCTAAACGCTGATAAAATGAAGAACCTTCCGGGTTTGACAAAGTTTGTAACTTAGTGGAACATCCTCCACTACGCAAGAAATTCGACTCGAATTCGATGAGGCGATAATTTGTGAAACCCAAAATGCCCATTGCATGAATTCACTCACCTCTTGAGTATTGGTAGCAGCAGCAATAGCAGCAGACTCAGTTCCTGTGGCACCACCGCTGCCACTCTCAGCGGGAACCGCAGGTGCAGGAGTTGTTAGGAGGTATTCTGTGGCTGCGTCAAAATTGTTGTTTGCATGTAGTAAGGCTTCACGAGCGTGTTGAGCGGAGAAACCCATGTCCACGAACTATAAAAGACAACACAACAAAAAAATACCTGGAAAGTACAGAGGTCACCAGATTTTTCATTTTTGCACCCGGAAATCCTCAATAAATTTTAACTAAATTGATTTCAGTCTACAGACGTAAAAGTTTAAGCAGTAATTTTTGACTGAAAGAAGATATCATCTTAACATTTCAATCAGCCAGACGACTTTTTAACAACTGACTACTGGTACTGGTACCGACAACTCTATTTTCATAATTTTTCATTACGCTGATTTTGTCGAAGGACATTAGATATACAAGCAGCGTCCTCACGTTCCCACGTAAAAACCTAGCACGAGATCTGGTCCAACCTTTAATACGAAATGTTGGCTGGAATTAATAAAACTCTAATTAGAACAACTTGAATAAGAACGAACCTGCTGCACGAAAGTTTCATTAACAATTTCTGCTGTAGACTGTGTGCCGAAAGTGGTCGGTGCTGGGGTCCGGTAAATCTCAGTCAATAATCCGTTCTTTTTTGATTTCTCGTCTGCTCCTTTACTGGCTGCTGATTGTAAAAATTTCTCGGGTAGCTGTGATTCGCCTTTTAGAATGTGACAAAAAATACTGAGGATACGCTCAGCAACGAGATGATTGTCAGAATTCTTGAAGACTCTTTCATCCCATAATTTCATAATCGAGTTGAAAGCATACTGTAAACATAATACAATGTATGTGAAAATATTATTCTGGGATATGAAAGTAGGAAAGCAAACCTTTTATTAATAATTCAGTATAAGGCAAAAGAAGATTTACAGTAAATAAATGTTCCTTGTTGAAATTTTACTTCCTACTTAAAATTGGACACACCTTTGTAGGTTTTCAATTGCTATTAAAGAAAATTTGAAAAAATGCCACAAAGAAGACAATATATCAATTTAAAAAAGATAGTCTCGTAAGTTTCATTCTCACAAAGATTTAGCCAAGTTTTATTAAGCTTTTTGGGGCGAGGTGGAGTGAGAAGACCTTTAGAGGATTAATGGTTGTGATACATAATCAACAGGAGGAGCATAGTATCGCTCTCGACTACTGTCTGGAATGAATTTGGATGCTAACCATGCATGAAATAGCGTCGTCCCTCGAATTCCCAGTGTTAGGGTTAAGCTCTTCAGTGCCTTAGTCAGCCTAATTGTTACAAAACAGAAAGCAAAAACAGAAAGCGATTCGCACTCTAATTATGAGGTAATTCCTCACACATACCTTATGAACGTAAACCATGAACTCGGCAGAATTGAAAGGCTCGTGACCAGGTACAAAAGACGTGGTCGGCAATGTATGCGTTGATTCGAATAAATATTTAGTATTCGCCAAACGGTTGACCAAACCAAGCCATCCTTCCAGGAATTCACCAATACCCACTGAAGAAAGAATCGTATTTAAAAACACAGTTAAATACACTACACCTATTTCCACCAACCCTTAAAAGCTTGATGAAACTGGGTCCGTGTTCACCAGTAGGAATGACGTCAAAACGCGTCAAAAAATGTCTGAAGCTGTTGCATTGACTCAAAAATATCTCACTCTGTCAAATGGAGCGGTTCGTATCTCGAGTATTAGTTTTAAGGTCAGGATAAGATAGCAAGCACAAAAAAGCTGTCAATACACGTCGGTGACGTAAAATTAGATCTTCACATCATGGGACAAATTGTGGTATAAATCGGTTATTGTAAATGAAATCGAACCTGTAGATTTGATATCTTCGTGTCTTTTACCAATGATATATTCTTGTAATACAACGTCAAATGCGCTAGAAAAGTTTAGGAAATTTCATAGACTTTTCTTGGTAGTGAGTGAGAGAGCTTAGGGTAAAGGTTTGTGTGTGACAGGTATTACTACAGTTGCCTCTCTCTAAAATTCGATTTTCAAAGGACTAATTAACTTTCATCAAATTAGAGAAAGTTTCGAGTTATAGAGACCGTTTACACTACTTTACAGTTAGGGACCAATGTTTTAGTTCGATTTACAGAAAGATTCAGATTAGAAATTCGAATTAGAGGAGTTGAATGTAGTTAAGCGGGCATTGAATACTATAGATTTGTGAACTAACAGGAACTAAAGCAAATAGAGAATGCCATCTCTGGTCGGTTAGGTCAGCAAATGCAGGTTTCTAAGTGATTTACAAAGATCACTTACTCAAAAAGAGCTTCTAAACCACCAGCTTTTTGGAATTCTTGCAGCATGAGATGATATGGATTTTTCAGATTGTCAAATAGCATCGGTGTCGAAAATCCAACAGAACAAATGTAAAACGTCAACCTGTAAAAAAGGAGAAAAAACATTTCAGACAGTTTATAAAGTTTCATTTTAAATCTTCTCTAAAGAGCCCTATTTGACTCAAGATTTGATCTTCAGTTTATTCAAAATATTGGCTTTTTTTTATTTGAAAAAAAAAACAGATTTTGTCTCCGAATGGACTACCCTGTGTCCTAATCATCGACAACTTAATAGAATGTATTATTCGTGCTACCAAGGAATCATTTTTCTACTGAAGGATTTTCATGGCATAACTATAATGAATTCACATGTGTTAGATTTCTTGCTTGTTTTTTTATCGCTTAGCTCGCACCCAAACTGACAAAAGAACAAAGAGTTTCAATTCAACATAAAAACTAGGATGAAACCATGTTGGTGAACCCTACTAACCTCAACCGAGGAACTTTGATGCTATCCGGGCATTTCCAAGACAATCCCTTCATAAGAAGTCTTGTTAACAACGTTGCAATGGACCGTGCTTTGACAGATGGTGCAACAGGTTGATTAGAGTTGGGCGCGTGTCTTCGGAGACGAGAACCTTGGTCCATACCGACACATTGATGAACTAAGAGGCCGAACAATTCGGCAAGAGCTCGCCCAAGATGCGAGGAAGAAGTGAGTAACCATTTCATGAGTGTGATTTGTGTCATCCCTTTCTTGTTGCTCACTTCGCCACTTTCTAAAAAGTTGAATTATAAAATAAACATGAATTGGACTCAAACGTGAATAGTACCGATGACACAAATGGCTCCAATACTTTTTGCTTTTTGAAAGAATCAATTGTAAGTAATTTATTTTGCTTGAAAAAAAGGTGATTGAGTTCATTCTAATTTTTCCAACCATTACGTTCGATCATGGTAATTGTGGGATCAACGTGCTCTAATAACGACTTTCTGTTAGCATGAAATTTTCGATGTTTTTGCGTGTAACCAGCGGGAGGCCGTAATGTGGGTACAATCAGTCCTGAATACCCATGATTCATTTTGACTGTGAAATCGCTAAAAGAGAAGGGGTACTACGAAAATAACCATACCTTCTTTCTCTATCTTTTTCATAGTCAATTTCTCCAAGTCTTCAGCAGCAAAGGACAGGTCTTCTTGTGAAGCAATATTTGGTGTGCATAGGGTTAACAATGCACTGCTTTCCCACACCAGTTTCATGTATAGCGTACTGAGTTTCTCCAGTACGGTCTTGCCAAGTTCAGAGCCCCAGTTTTGGATGGACATGTTTCGAACGTCAGACTGTGAAAATTGTTATTGTAATTCAAAGCATTTCAGACAATAGAAATGGATTTCATAAAGTAATTTATTCATGGTATAGTAAAAAAAATTCGCTACATGTTTTTACATAGCCATCATCTTCTTATTTCCTTAGGGATTAGAACTAGGCAATTTAACTAATTGCTGAAAAATTTCTTAAATCCGAGGCCTAGATTGTCAACAACGTTATTGCTAAAATTTGGAATCGAGTTCTTATAAAACCGTTCTTATAAAAAAGCGTGCTTCATACCTGAGCGCCACGGCTAAGGTAGACAAAGACGTTGATATAAGCATGCACAGCCGACATTGCATGAACGATGGGCGTCTGTGTGGAGTCGTACAGAGCTTCCAGTGGGTTGTCAGTGCCTGCTAATTCGTTTAGAAGGACTGAACCAGATGTTTTGACGTTTGCATACAGTTGATCTAAGTTGTCCATCAGGTCGTTAAGCTGCTTCAACCCTTCTTTAAAGACCTTTGTTTCTTGTGATAACATCTGGAAATGAAACATACAGAAAATGAAATGGTAAAAAAGTTCATTACTTAATAGATGGATATACCACCCCCAAAAAAGGAAAGAATTCCTGAATTCAATGGAATTCCTGAATTCAATGGTCTATAGGAGGATTTATGTTTGTGAAACGTGAACCCAGGGAATGCATGTAGTTTTAAGGTGAACCAGGAGGGTAAACTAGTAGTAAAATACAGGGGATCCAGGACTATAGATAGGCGAATCTAGAGTAAAAGTTAAGAGATGATCTAATGTCAGTGGGTAACAGGAAGAAGAATTTGAAAAAGAGACACTACCCCACTACTGTTCTATTGAAAATAAACTTACAGCTATAGACTTGGAGACTTGAGCGATTGATTGGCATGCAGTCATTAGTGGAAATTCAAGTGGGAAGTTGGGCATCTGTAGCAAACCGTATAAAGGTTGCAATCCGTCCAAACGAACGAATTCGACGCAGTGATCATCTGTACCATTGTTGCTGAGGATGTTGTCAAGAAACTTCGTCTGTTAAAAGAGAGAACGTACCACAACATCAGAAAAGTATCTAACAACATTCAACCCTAACTCGACGAGAAAACTGACTCCTGATTTACTGGAGTCAGATGCTGCCACATATAATATAGCTCCTGTTGTTTGAAATTAGCGACTATATTCAATTTTCTTCCATACAACGTTTTGCAGATTCAAATGAAAATCGAAGATGTCATCGTTTTTAAAAATGCCGAAAAAAGGACACTTTCTAAAACTTCAACTTTTTCGTTTTGATGCTGCTGAATAGAACTGTTCTCTCATTGATAATAAGCTGAACAAAAAGTCTACTTCAACTTTACATTAAATCGATAAAGAAAGTGATGTTTACTTACCACATTGAGCACGTAATCTACAACAGGAACAAACTTCCTTTCTGATGTTTTTGACCTAAAAAAACAACAAAATTGATTTATTGAGTGATAAATATCTCATATCTCATTAATATCTTATCCCGAATCAGTAAAATTCTAGCGATTTCATTGGTCAAAAGACATCGCGTGGAGGTGGGATATATACCGTATCCTGTCTCCCTCGCGTTCGATTGAGAAAAAAAAGAAGACATTGCATATTGACGAATGCGCTTTCGAATGTTTAGTTCAAGATTCGAATGTTTTGTTTTGAAAAGACTTGAAATCGAAATTGAAATGGTCTAAGGCTTATGTCATATCTTCCTTTGTTTCGAGCTTATTTCGAGTCTATTGTGTAGACTAGAAATGGTTGGGGTTAAGAAAGTCAACAAACAAAAAATCTTTAAAGTTATTTTTATCTTTACTTTTCTCGAGTTTATATGGATACAGCAAGACTTTTAATTGCGATGTTATAAAATGTCACTTTCACGGATCTCACTTTCACACTTTGATTTACTTTGTAGCTCTTTGATGTAAGTATCTACTTGGAGAGTTCTGAAAGTTTTTGGTGCTTTAATTGCATCGTTATCATACTATCTAGGTTGTGGTTTTTCTGAATGATGAACACACAAATGAAACATGTAGAAGTCATGGATAACTCATAACAGGTACTGTACACAAAAATATGAGATAGAAAGAAGTAGTTTTAAGAATCTCATTATCACTGCTTTGTCAAGGATTTTATATTCATACTACAAATGATCTTTTGATAAATAAGCAAATCGATGATTTTAATATATTGCATTTCATGATTTTAAGCAATTCAATAAGTCCACCTTTGATTGAGAAAAACCTTCAATCCACGAATACCTACAATAGTAGAAGTATGCAACCCATATTTATCGAAAAGGATTTTTGCTCAGAAACATAAAGAATTTCAACGCGAGTACGTGTGGAATGCGAGTCTGGGATTTCAAATCTTAGCTTCCGAACGTTAGTTTGTCAAAATATTTGATAGTTTTAGTTTATAGTCATTAACGTCATGAAAATTACTTAGGGCGCCTTTAAGCTTGAATTTATTTTCTATCTGATGATACCTTTCCAATGATAAGACCTTGTGACTGTTTACAAAAACCGAATAGAAAGACCTACTTGGTTTGATCTACAGGTGGTTCTGTATCTTCATGTTCTTTCTTGTCTTGTTTTCGTATAAGAAGTGATTGATATTCCTCCTCCATCTCATCATCAGAAAGAGGTTCCTCAGGAGTTGCTGAGACTGCTGCAGACGTCTCTTGAGATTCTTTTGAAGTCATTTTGGTAGATTTTGAAGTATCCGTTGGATGGAAGGCAATGATCTTGTTGTCTGCACCCATTTCTGATAACCGTTGTAAGAGCTTGATTATTGCTTTCATAGCATCTGTTTTCAGAGTTGGTTGATGACGCATCAACTCGTCCATTGCAGAGCCTAAGTGCATTGCAGTGTCACCTTGTGGATCAGAACTTCTCCTGCGTTTCATGGCAGGGAGATATTCAGGGCTGACCAGAATTTGGAACAGTCGTTCAAACGGTTTGCACTGAACGAAAGCCTCTAATCCTCTTGTGTTCAAGCATAAAGCACTCAGAGTGTTTGGCAATGATGCAAGGTTCTCACGCGTTGCAGGAACATCTTTCACTATAAGAGCTCTCAAAACAACCCATGTCAAACCACTGTCTTGAAGACTTGATAACATAGAGGGCTCATGGAAAATGAAGACTGTCACAACATCAGTTGCTGTTAAAGAAAAAGGAATTGAAGTGAGTAGATCTAATTTGTATATTTCTCTGTAAAACTATGCAAAACACTTGATTAGGAACAACTGAATAGACTTTAATAAACTATTAATATAAATAAATATATTATTAAGTGTTATGTTTATTCTCTGGGCCAAGTTGGCTATATGGTATTTTGCATTGAACTCTTTTGTAACAAATAAGGTTCATTCAAGCCAACTCCAGTTGGCCAGCCTTCAAATGAACAAGCCTAAATCTATAAGTCACTGAAAGTTTGGGTTTGACCTTTAAGTAAGGCTTTCAAAGGTTTCAAACCTAGACTTGAAATTGTTAAGGGGCTAACTTTAATCTTACCAAGTAAAAACAACAATGCACCATAATACTCAGCATTACTGATGATCATTTTGAGAGCGTTTTGTAAGTTCTCATCCATGAGTGAGCGGGTAATGTCAACAAATGCAGCATCTGGGATAGCTTTCTTCAGAAAATTCAAAATGGACTTCAGAAGAGCAGCACGTTGTGGCAGGCATTGATTGTGATTGTTTCGTTTTGTTATTATTGTTGCTGATGATGGTGTTGATGTTGATGTGGAAGTGGTTGGCTCATCTTCTATAAAGAAATACGGTTTACATGCACAAGTTTATAACAGGTCAGTGTGTGTGCATTGCTTAACAACTTTTCTAATATTGTTGTTAACATTGTGAAAATAGCTTTAAAGAAAGGATTTAAAGTATCTTTACAAAGTCAAGAATTTCTTTAGAACACATTTTAAGTATCAATGTATAAAAATAATGCTTTCTCACCTTTCATTTCCACATCACTGGCGGTTCCACTGGCGGCTGTTTCTGTGACATTTTCATTCAATCCTGTTGACATTGTACAGTCATCATCGCTGCTACCTGTTGGTGGGATTGGTGGTGTTGATGGTAATGATGGACCATGAAAACCACTACATAGTTTTACTTCATTCTAAAAATGAAGAAAAAAGAATCAAATTTGTCAATCAAATAAATTTTATCCATGTCTTTTGTGAAAGAGCTTTTTGTGTCTAAATTGAGATTTCCAAAAAGGTACACAAAAAGTCTTATTTTGTGCGACTGCGCCACCACACACAAGTTTCTTTCAAGTAAATCAAATTCGTTTTCTAGGTTGGAATCAAAAGAGCAAGTGAGAGCAATTAGAAAAAACAAAAATCATACCTGTAATCTTCCAACAAGGGCATTTAGGCCATTATGTGTTTGAAAAGCTGCCATATCAAGATTGGTGATGAGATCAATGACACGTACTGCTCTTGTAACAAACTGGAAAGATAATTCCATAATCTGGTTTGCAATGTCTTGGCAGTTTATAGTTTGAGATTATTATTATTACAAACTTATAAATAAATTTTGATAAAAAATAAGGTGAAAGAAATTCTGGAATGAAGAGAAGTAATCTAGATGTAATCTAAATTAAATTTTATTGACAAAGAATTCAAATTGAACTCTCTTTCTACACCAAACTTACTGTGATATGATCGTCTTGGCCAGGCCATAAAACAACTTTCAGAAGTGGTTCAATCAGTCCTGATGCAACTAAGGCTTCACATCCTGACTCATAACTTGCCAAGTGATAGAGAAATGAAAAAAGTGATGTTGCTAGCTGTTGTGGAAAAGGCTCCAGATCAGCTCCTAAAATTAAAGATTTTTTAATGGTTAATATCATAATCAATGCAGCAGATTGCAATGCGCATGAATTTGAGAAGGGTCAAGAATGGTCATAAAAATTATACTAAAACTTTAAAGGGATTGAATAGAGAATTTTGCATCCAACAATTTTGTAGTATTCAAGTATAAAACTATCAAATTCAAACTATCTATTAAGAAGTTGGAGTACAAAGCTTGCAGCATAGCATCAACTTGTTTTGACAAAAAGATGAAATTGAAGTCAAGTAAGGGATTGAAAGATTGTGCAACTGGTAAGGTCGTGAAATAGCCTTACTTGTCATGTGCTGAATGCACTGTCGAACAAGTGTTGGTAAGAACCCATGATAAGATGTTGCTCCTGTACTGTCAATAATGGATTGCAAGCGAGGATTACGGTCCAGATGAATTATTGCAGTCAGTGTTTTTAAACAAGATGCCTTGACTTCCTGTAAAAATTAAGGTAATTTTCTAAGTCACTTTTTGTTGGAAAGGTGTTTGTCTCTGAAAGAAGCAAAAAGGGAAAGGCATCGATAAAGAGAAAAATAACCTTCTCTATTAAATCTCCTTGATAAAAATTAACTAAAATTAAATCCAGGCTTTGCCAACAAGCATGGCTAAATCAAATTATAAAAAGCAGACTTACTGCTAGCTTTTTGTATCCAATTTCATTATGTTTTAGTGTATTTACAATTTCTTCTATCAGTCCATCGTAGACCAAAGTGTTAACATGGACTGCAGCATTGGAGTACACTTAACATAAGATTGAAAAATAAATTTAATATTTAACCTATTTTATAGCAAGACTGCATCACCTGCAAGTTTCAAAGTATGCGATGTAAGTGTGTGATCAAAAATAGGTCATAAAACTAGATTTCTACTACATAGTACGAATTTTGCAAAAGACAAAGCCTAAAATAATAGTTTGGAAATAGGCCAGGCTTTATACTTCAACTCTTTTATGAAATAAAAAATACAATGTTAAAATTATTACCCAAAATAGACAAAGCTTGAAGTCGAGCTTGTACAAATTGCAGCCTTTTAGTGTAAGTTGTCATAGCATGAGCCAACCGCAATCTGTGATAAAATGCCATCTAAAAAGATAGATAAATAGCAATATATTCTTCAGTAACTATTCTCTCATCTTATGACACCATGCCTCTACAAAGAATATAATCTAAAACCATCTGAATGTTGATAATTTATTACCTGTATATTATCAGGAATCTTTTTAGCTTTGATAATGCTCTCCATGAGTTCACCAACATTACTGGTTGATATTTGATGAATGTTTTTAAGGTCAATACAAAACCTTGTAGATCCGTTTCCCTTAAAATTTACATAAGAACATGTCATCATTCTCCTTTTCTTGTCAAATTATTCATGTGGTGAGAAATAAAGTGGTTATTTTTAAAAAGCCAAGTTACTATTAATATAAGTTATGTTCTTATTACGCGTAGTAATTTCCTAGAGATATTTTATTTAATATTTAATTTTTCTAGGCCAATTCCTAATGATCTAGGATGGTTCACTCTCTCTCTCTTATGTTCTTATAAATTTAAACTTAAAATCAAAATTCACCTTGCTGTTTTCACTGCTCCCATCTGTGTCATTCACATAATACTCAAAATAAACATTCCCAGCTCCAGTTGGGACATCCTAAATGAAAAAGGTTATCCTAGATGTTTTAGGGAAGCCACACTTGAAAAATTGCTTATTGAATTCATTCTTATTGCACTAGGATGTGACACTTTTAGTACAGCAAAATGTTTGTTAAATAAATGTAAGATAAAAGATCTGTATGTTTTAGAGTAAAGATTATGAGGTTTTAAAACTTGTTAATAAAACTTATGATACCTCTGAACAACACTGCTCAAGTGCACAACCTGCTTCCAAACCTCCCCATGTCTAAAAAAGAGTGTGAATTATCATTTCTCCTTAGATTTTTAAAGCTAAGTAGAAAAACTCGAAGAGAGACACTAGTGAAAGAAGGTACATAGGATAAAGAATTGCACCAAATGCAAAGAATCAAACTGTACATTTCAATCAAAAACTATGACTAATTTTGTGTCTGAAAAGTTGGACAAAATGTCTGATCCTTATTTCGAAATCCTGTTTAGTCCATCCTAATTCAGAATATTTGTAGAAGTAAAATGAAATTCAGCCTAGATATAATCCCAGATTAATTTTTCAATTTCACACAACTTATGAAGTAAAGAGAACATTATCAGATATCTTTATCTTCTTACCTGAGCTAAATCGACCAACTTTTCTTGCAAAACTTTCTTCTTCTCAGATGGTAAACGAGAGAGATAATTTGATCGTTTACTGAAGACGTATATCAAGTTGAGTACAGCCAGGATGATGTCACCATCAGCACAATCCAGAAGAGTGATCAAGTGCTAGAGATCAAACAACAAATCAAACTACTAGGGTCTGGTTAATAGATGCTTTCTGTCTTATTGAATTGTGAGAAAAAATTACAATAAATAGCCTTCTAGTGAACGCTAACTGCCATTACTAAAGTTATACCTGGCATGATATTAACAACTACAGTATTTAAAAAAATACAATCAGGCTTTAGTTATACCTCTAGTTGAAACATATTACAGAAATGTGACTATACATGCCATTCAAAGGACATGAAATTTTTGTCAGCAACTATCCAGCTTTGTTTTTGCCAACCATTAGCTGGTTATTTGTTTGGTGTAGCCGACATTGTAATAACAGTAGCTGGCAAATTGCCAGCTGTCATAGGTTGTAAAAAGTGTCTTCTTTTGTACCAGCAAATTGCCAGAGATTTTTCTTTGTTTCTGGCAAATTGCCAGTCAACAGCCGATAGATTTGTCAGTATCAGTATATTGGAAGAATTTTAAAGAGATATGCTTCTGTTTATGAGAAGGTCAGGATGAGTATGAAGACGCAAAAAGAAAAGAGTACCTACTTCAACAGAATTGTAAAGATGTCTGGCATAGGAATGCTCAATCAACAGTGCAGTAAATTTCAAAATGTGAAATATCAAGCTCTGATGTTGTGTCTAAAAAAGAAAATTGACGAAATTATGGAAATAATACAAAAATACAAGTTTTTGTTGTTAAAATTTGAATCACACAACAAATAAATTTACTTTTGGAGTTTACGCACAAAATATAATATTGTGAAATTGACCCACTCTCCAAAAGGAGCATATACGCATTTTTGAATGACCCATAATACCTCAAAAGATACCTTAAAGTGGATTGAATTTTAATGTGGATTAAATTTTTGCGAAATTTTGCCATTTGACCAAAATTAGTCCTACTTAAAATCTGGATTCGGCCAAAATCCCAAAAAAATGAAATGAAAGAAATTGGGTGATAAGAGGCTGATCTGTGAAATTTTGTCCATACAAAAAATGGATACTTGATTCGCCAAAAAAAAAAGAAAAGAAAATCCACTTAAGGTATGATAGATAAGTTGGGGAATTCCTTACGCCTTGATGATCACCAAGGATATTTTTTAACATATCAAATTGAAAAATCCATTGATGCCCATCAGTGGGTTTTGCAACAGTTGCCAAGATGTCATCAAAGCGGTCAAGCACATCAATCCAGTGATAAAGTTCACACTAATGAAATAAAAATTAAAAAATTTGGTTCAGATTACTCAATGAGCTGATAAAGAATTCATTCTAAAGACCTCACACCTTTGTTTTATAGCAGGGCTCGAAATAACGATATTTAGGTGGTCGGACACATTGTCCGATCAAAAATTGATTTGGGTCGGACATGTCCTAAGGCTTTTAAAGTAAAATGGGTCGGACATGTCCGATTGATTTTTATGTGGGGTATACTTCATGTCTAATAAAAGTTTCTGATAGAATTTCACATTGATCACGAAGAAGCTAAACCGATGCCAATTAATGGTCAGAAGCCCATGATTTTTACTTGAAGCATACTTTCATTTGTTGAGAAAAAGCATCACACAAAATGAATATCTGACACTAATGATCGCAACTTGGAGAGTTTTTGTGTGTAAATAAAGAAGTTACTAATTCTATGTAAATTATAATTTCTTTTGGAAAGTTCACAACGCATCTGACAATTTATTTGAAGGCACCGAAAGTAATTGGGTCGGACATGATGTCCGACTAGAATCGATTTGGGCGGACATTTCAGCAATTGGGTCAGACAATGTCCGATGTCCGACCGTTATTTCGAGCCCTGTTATAGTGGCAGTCCTGCTTGAATAATATCTTACCTTGCCAAAATACCAAACATTGATTTGTTCCAATTTTTGCAGAAGCTCTTCATCGCTGCAAGTCTTCAAGAATTGGATGACTTTCTGACAGTCTCCAGGCTAGACAGAAAAATATTTAATTAATTCAATAATACATTATTTATCCATTTTAAGATTTCAATATTTTCTGTTTTCCCAGCACTATTTTCAGAAAACAATCAAAGTGATCAATATGGCAGTTTGCAGCCAAATTTGAAAGAGTAAATCCCATAAATATATTAGATTTACAGAGGAACATGCAGGACATCAAGGCACATGCTGAATGATGATGAAAATGTTCAAACAAAATAAAGAAAGTTAACAGCAATGCACAAAGATGTGCAAGCTTGAAAAGATGAAAAAAATTTGTTCTACGATGGATTCCCTTGTTTAAGAGGTAATAATTTAGCCCCAAATAAAATTATTTTTTGGAAATCAAACCATGCTATGTTTTCGGCATACCATAGCTTCAGCCAGGTTTCTAGCTCCCCCCAACAATTTAGCTCCCCCCAAAAAGTTGCCTTGTGCTAGGTCCCCTAAGCAAGATAACCTAAAACAAAAACATTGTTCTCCCCTCCCCGTAGAGAGAAGTCAATAAAAAATATATGCAAGTGTACAGTACTGATAAATGAAAACTAAATTTTACTTGTATTAATATTTATGTTTACAAATCTTTTGCTTTTTATATTTGATTTAATAGTAAGATAAGAGATCTTTTGAAATTAGCTGAACAGCCCCCAGAGTCTCAGTCAGATCATCTAGGTCCCCCCAAATATTTTGGTAATTTTAGCCTTCAAAGGCCAAAATATTTCTTAGCCCCCCCCCCCAAAAAAAAACAAGAAAGGGGGGAGCTGAAGCTATGCATACAGTAAACATAAATAATCCTTTTTTATCGGGAAGAAAACCAATGAAACAATTTTGAGAAAAGTCCAAAATTTGGCCCACATTTGCTGAAACATTTTTATAAGATTAGGCTCTGTCAGATTTAAAAATAAAAACTGTAAAGAACCGTTCCTCTACAACCCCATTTTCAGGCAGTTTTTGCCCCAAATTTTTAACAGAAAAAGAGGAAAAGATTGCTGCCTCATCTTTATTCGCCTGCGCGAGAATGCAAGCTAATCGTTTTTTTTGCGCACTCAAGGAGAAAAGGAAAGTGATCGATATTCTTTGAAGGAAAAACGTCAGAAACAAACCCAAAGACCAAAAGATGTATTTTGTTGTTGAGAATCGATCCTGTGAAGATAAAAAAATTTCTACTATGCCTTTTTTTTCGGAACGCTGAAAAACTCTAATTTTGATCTTCCTTGTAAAAGAGGTTGCAAGATTTGGGTAAGCGAGGCAAAAATCGCTAAAAAGCTGGTAAAATCGTAATCCTCAAAAATCGAAGTTCCAGCCTCACTGACTAAGCAAAGAAAAACAGTTTCTATAAATTTCTGCTGATAAAAAGGGTGTTGGAATTAGAGGAGGGGTGCCAACATTAAACCAAGTTATGGTACGGAATGAAACCTGACAGAAGGTTTTCAACAAGATTTATTTAGATAAAGCTATCAGAGGTTCATTACTTGTGGATTTTAAAACCTACCGTCAACTGCTCTAACTTGGGACGATTGGTCAAAACATGGGGCTGTTGATAATCTGGCCTGTATTTTCACTTACTGTCAAATCTCTTTGACAGCAAATTTGTTTTGATAACTCCACCAAGTTTATCAATCATACTTTCTGTCATAACATATCACGATAACTTTCACTGATAGCACGCCCTTTTAAACTTTTTTATTTTCATTCAAAATGACCAGACACCGATTGGAGAATTAGAGAATGCCCGCTGCCCACCGCTGCCCACCGCCATCCACCGCCGCCTAACCGCCTATCGCTCGATGGGATTAACAAATACCGTAAGTTGGTCTAATTTTGACATCCCTCTTCTAATTCCGACACCCAGTTTTAGCGATAGGAATAATAGTAAGGTCAGAATCACTGATAGACAAAAGATTTTTTCTTCTCTGGTAGCTAAGCAAAGAAATATAGTTTCCATAAGCGATTCCAATCTTTCTACTATTCCTATCTCTAAAAAAGGGTGTCGAAATTAGAAGAGGGATGTCGAAAATAGACCAAGTTACGGTAGGCGGCAATCAAAAATATGTTCCATTCGGGTCCCAAAACATCTTCAAATCCAGTCGGTCGGTTGGTCGGTAGTAAATTTTGTCGGATTTTTAAGATCTAGTAAATCCCGATGAATCAAGTCGGCAATCAACAGAATCTTATGACGCCATCTTTATTTTGCCAAACTAAATGTGCGCGCACATGTGTTAAAACCTTAAAGCAGCCCTTATTTTCGGCCCCCAGGATATTGGCCCTACCGCGTTGCTG
Source organism: Clytia hemisphaerica (assembly GCF_902728285.1). Classification (NCBI taxonomy): domain Eukaryota; kingdom Metazoa; phylum Cnidaria; class Hydrozoa; order Leptothecata; family Clytiidae; genus Clytia; species Clytia hemisphaerica. The sequence goes on from NW_027104192.1 coordinate 1,353,720, forward strand.
AATTTTGATATGAAAATTTCAATAAGGGTACATGAAAAAACTTGACCCAGACTCAATGTGGGTTAAGTAAACAAAGAATAATGATTCAAAGACATGCTCCGTTTGCCCGTGCCCGCCATTATGGGAAAGATCCAAACCTGCGAACAGCGCCCTAAAAAAACCTGATGATTTTACCAACTTTCCGAATCGGGTTTTCTTGTAAATAAACAGTCTGTTGGACGACCCGAACGCAACATATTTTTGATTGCCGCCATAAAGAATGTGTAACTTGCTGCTCCATCGTGTTCTCCACTACGGATTTTTTCACATTTCGATTTAAAACCCTACTCGGTGCGAAAGAGAAATCGTGTTTTTTTTAATACACCGTTCATTAACTCAAATACAAATCAAATGATGACTTTTGAAGGTTCGGTGAAATGGTGGCCGAATCGCAGCAGTCCCATGTTTTGTCAGATAGTCCCAAGTTAGAGCAGTTGACAGTACATAACCAAAAGCGAAAGTTGTTGAGAAGGAAAGAGTAACAGAAGACACAAGCTTTGGTTGTGTTGATCAGGTATGTTTTCATTCTATCCGAACTAATGCTAAAAAATGCCAAGGAAGCCCTGATTGATCTAGCCCTTCGGCGGGCTTTCTCCCCAAGCTTCTGATATAAAATAATATTAACTTACCACTTCAGATGAGCTTTTCTTTATCTTGGAGCGATCTATTTTCATAGTTGCAAGATCCAAAGAGTTGTTCTTCCTTTGTCATTGGCTCAAAAATTTATGAAATATTTGAAAGTGTTTTTTGTTTGTTTTTCACAACTCACGTCATTTTGTCTAGATATGTAGCAATTCAATATGATGTATCTATAATAAAAGATTGTATAAAGGTTAGTTGGGCTAGATTAATTCGCTCTCTTTGACCTACCAGGAGATATATTTTATGCATTTTGATAGTTATTTCGCCGGTCCTTGCATTTTGGAATTTGCTGACCCGAAAAAGTCGCCATCTTGTCGTCTAACCTTTGCCGTACGGGACATATTTAGCTAAGTACACAATTGCCGAGTGCCATTTCTGCGAACAGTCATAACACAAGGTGAACGATCATATTCCTGTACATAGTGTAATAATCCTGCTGACTCTGCAAATCAATAGAACGATGGAACATGTGACTCGAGTTTCTAATATTGCCCACACTCACTTGATATGAAATCGATTATAGTTCATATTAGGGATATCGGTACTGTGTGGCCATTTTGCTCCAAACGCGCGGGAAAATATCTGTTGTTGTTTTTAGCCGGACAAAATCAGTCAGTTAAGAAAAAGACGAGTGAAATACCAAATACGAATCACCAGCACTCACAAATTCTTTTTTAAACCAAAAATCAAATCCTGGAACTATGTCTGTAAGTATTTAACGAACTTGACTTTTTTTTTGCTATATTTCAATCAGCCAAGTAGCTCTGAATCAGCTTCTACACCACTTTTTTTTTATTTGCAGACGGTGTCAATCGAACTGTTCGATTATCGAAGTCTTTGACGTTAAGAAATTTCACCAGAAATATCGATTTTTAATACGTTTATTCCGTGACAAATGTTACTTTCCATATTTCTTTTCCTCCTTTTACATACCTAAAAATTCATTCGCTTCGCTATTTTACAGAAATTTTAACCAAAACAAACGGCCCGATGTTTATGTCTCAAGTTCCTTTTGTTCAGACGGTCCGCACGGCCCTTGAATTTCTTTTTTTTGTCAACTTTTTTTGCTTTTCTGTTGATAATGATAATGGAGATAATTAATTCCGGCAACTTTGAAAAAAGTTTAGAAATTATCTCCATTATTTTTAAAATGTAAACTGCCTGAGCAAGCCGTACTGACGCAAACCGATGGCTGACGAAACAACGATGAAAGTGAAGGAGAAAATTTAGATTTTCATCGATTTTCGATAATTTTTGAACTTTGACGTTAAGAGGTGGGGGTGGGGGGGTTTTCAAATTAGCGTCAATTTGACGTTAGTCGTGGGAAGAATCGATATGTGAGTGACCCCTAACAAAACATAGATTTTTGAAAAAAAATATTCAAGCTTACATATCTCAAGGAAGGAAACCTCTTTTAACATAAGTATTTTTTCCAAAGTGTAGAGAATTTATTCAGCTTTCTTTTGCAGAAAAAATCAGCACATCATGTCTTCATGTTCCTTCAAAATTTGAAAATGAGTACTCCCGGGTGAGTTTTTTTCAAACTTCTTGTTCGCAGCACGGCAAAATTTTTTATCCGGGGGTTCTAAAATCCAAAGCGCTAGCCACCCGAAATAGCTATCGACCTGGAATTTTTTGCATCGCTCCCCGCAATCGTTTCGACGTTTAGCTTTTGAGACGTACCACGTTCGTTGGTTGGAGCAACGTATATTTTTCAGGAAGTCAAATTATGTACTTAAAATGCGTTTTTTTCATTGAAAAAATCAATTTTTTTTATCGAACGTGAATTTTTTTGAAAGAACAATGTTTTTTCTTTCCAAATGTGAAAAAAGTAAGAATCAAGCTGTTTCCGGTGGCAAGCGCTAAGGGAAAGATTATGGTGTAATTACCCCCGTTTCAGCTACATCTACGGAAAATAAAACTCGCACCAAACTTCCCGCGCGGAATTTTTCATAAAACACTTTCGCTTTTGGTGCCGTAATGAAGGTACAAAATGGCTGGCGATGCGTGCACGAAAATGCTTGAAAAATTGAACTGCAAAATGTAATATCTTTGGAACTTTAAAGAATTGGAAGGTAAATGACCCCTCATTTTTCTTCTGATGGTTATGGCTTTCCATTAAACTTGGTTTGGTATTCTGCAAGTAAGTTTGAAGTTTCCTCTGACCACCCTATCATTGTTTGTATGGCTGGACTACATAATTATTCAACAGGGTTGCCTCTTTGAAAAAAGGTCTATTAAGATCGATGAAGTTTGGTTGGTTCGATTAAATCGATTTATACCTTGCTGCCCAATTTTTTATTTACATTCCGAGGGCGTATTGGCGGGGCCGTCCACGGGTCATTCTCGCGGGCCATTCTCGCGGGCCATACTATATATTCTATCCCATCGGATGGGGGACAAGCTGGAGCTTTTACATACAAGCTCTTTGGTCGTTAATTTGTAAAAACAAAGATTTTCATTTTTATTACTTCCTTTAAAAAAAGTGTTATCTCTATTATTTCAAATGACCAATAATGAGTGAAGCATACGGTGCCTGTGTTTTGATCGGGTTCGGTAATCGAACAGCTATCTTTCTATTTTGTTTGATAAAGTTCGATAGGGTTCGGTTGACACCGCCTGGGCTTGCCCAATTGATTGTTTGGTTTGTGTCCTAGAAGCTTTAAAAAAATGGGTCGGTCGGTCTGTCAGTCGGTAGCTAAAATGGAAACTTTTTGGACCTACCTCCGGGTACCCCGGTGGAGGTTCTATAAATTTAACCCATGTCCGTTCGTTCGTCCGTCCGTCTGTTACCAGCTTTTCTCAGGATTGGCTCATTAGTTTTTTCTGATTTTTTGCACAATGATGCAAAATGGCAATGCCCAGAACGTGACGGAGCCCGATTTTTGAGAAAAAATTTATTTGGGCAAATTTGGGCCAAAAACTACCTAAAAATAGGGTTTTTTGGACTTTGTGCAAAATCCTGTCATTACTTTTTTCTGATTTTTGTACAAAGATGGAGGGCAAGATTCTCTAAAGAATGGCTGAAGTGGTTTTTCCCGGAAAATTCTTATTCGCCTTAAAAAACGGATTTTCGTATTTTGGGGAAATTCCCTTTAACCAAATAAGAAAATATAGCTTTTATCAATGTTGACTCGTTATTTTTTTCTAATTTTTTGCACAATGATGCAAAATGGCAATGCCTAAAATGTGTCGGAGCCCGATTTTCGAAAAAAAATATATTTGCGCAAATTTGGGCCAAAAACTGCCTAAAAATAGGGTTTTTTGGACTTTGTGCAAAATCCTGTCGTTATTTTTTCTGATTTTTTGTACAAAGATGGAGGGCAAGATTCTCTAAAGAATGGCTAAAGTGGTTTTTCCTGGAAAATTCTTATTCGCCTTAAAAAACAGATTTTCGTATTTTGGGGAAATTCCCTTTAACCAAATAAGAAAATATAGCTTTTCTCAAAGTTGACTCATTATTTTTTTCTGATTTTTTGCACAATGATGCAAAATGACAATGCCTAAAATGTGTTGGAGCCCGATTTTCGAAAAAATATATATTTGGGCAAATTTGGGCCAAAAACTGCCTAAAAATAGGGTTTTTTGGACTTTGTGCAAAATCCTGTCATTACTTTTTTCTGATTTTTTGTACAAAGATGGAGGGCAAGATTCTCTAAAGAATGGCTAAAGTGGTTTTTCCCGGAAAATTCTTATTCGCCTTAAAAAACGGATTTTCGTATTTTGGGGAAATTCCCTTTAACCAAATAAGAAAATATAGCTTTTCTCAAAGTTGACTCATTATTTTTTTCTGATTTTTTGCACAATGATGCAAAATGGCAATGCCTAAAATGTGACGGAGCCCGATTTTCGAAAAAAAATATATTTGGGCAAATTTGGGCAAAAAACTGCCTAAAAATAGGGTTTTTTGGACTTTGTGCAAAATCCTGTCACTACTTTTTTCTGATTTTTTGTACAAAGATGGAGGGCAAGATTCTCTAAAGAATGGCTGAAGTGGTTTTTCCTGGAAAATTCTTATTCGCCTTAAAAGATGGATTTTTCGTATTTTGGGGGAAATTCCCTTTAACCAAATAAGAAAATATAGCTTTTCTCAATGTTGACTCATAATTTTTTTCTGATTTTTTGCACAATGATGCAAAATGGCAATGCCCAAAATGTGAAGGAGTCAGATTTTTAAGGAAAATTTTTTTGGGCAAATTTGGGCCAAAAACAGCTTAAAAGGTTTTTTGGGCCTGAATGGTTTAAGTGATTTTCGTATTTGGGGAAATTCCTTTTTACCATTTTACATTATTCAACACACAAGCTTTATTTTTCCATTCTGAATTTTTTTACAATTATTGTCACTTTTTTCTTATTTTCATCTGATGTTAATCATTAGGTAGGTCCATTCAGCATGTTGCTTGTTTAATTTTTCCCACCAAAAACATCAATTTTTTAAATTCTCCATTCTTCGACTCGAGCAATTGCAACAGACGGTACCAATTGAACATTCGATTGTGATCGAAGTAATTGATAATGATCAATAGTAATCGAAGGTGATCAGTGACCACCTATCGATTTTATCTGTGATCAAATACTCACTCAACTAACTCCAGATTACCGTCAACTGCTCTAACTTGGGACTGATAACGACCTTGTACACCGCCGTACATTATTGTACGGTGTTGTTCGGTGGGCGTACGGTGGGAACAAGTCAACCTATTTTGACCACCCACGTGCGTTATGTAAAATGGCGAAATGCAAAAATCGAATTGGCCAACATGGTTCCCTTGCTCATATCAGAGGGGCCCGAGAGGTAAGAGAATTAAAGTTTCTAAGTAAAATCTTAATTATCACCCAAAAAAGTGCATTTTTTTGTCCATATCTTTTAAATAGATAGTCCCAGCCTTATCCCTCCTTCAGTAAAGCTTCCTGTCCTTCAGAAAAACCAAAAATATTGGCCTTAATTGCTTGCTTTCAGTTCCTGTAGCCAATAGTGTGACCCCCTGTATTTCTATTTTATTCGGCGCGGGGTTTTCAATATAGATGTCACGTGACTCAAATCTTGCAGTCTTATTGGACTAGAGAAAGCGAAAGTGAAATCTCGCAATCTGATTGGATGAAAAAAGACGGTGGGAGCTGGAACCGAATGGAATTCTCTGGAATTCTCATTCTAAAACAAGATGGCGGCGAGAAAAGCACGTCTTTTGCTTTGGACGAAAGGTTGTAAATTCTGGTTGATTTTAAGGTTTTATCTTATCTTATCTCATTTACTTTAATTAGTAGAGGCTTCTTCAATGTTTGGGGAAGGTAAGTCTATAAAAGTTATTTGTTTTTCGGTGGAAAAAAGTGTTTAAAAAAGCATTTTTTGTGCTCAAGATTTATATTTTTCTTCGCAAATTTTTGTCTTCAATCTTAAATACCTTAAGTGGATAAATTTTCGCGTGGACTTTTTTTCGCGAATCGAAAATCGAAAATTTTCGCGTGGACTAAATTTCGCGAATCAGCCTCTTTTTCACCTAATTTCTTTCATTTTCCTAGGGGTTTTGGCAAAAATCATAATTTTAAATTTTTCGCGTGGACAAAATTTCGCGAAAATGGCCAAAATACGCGAAAATCGCGAAAATTAATCCACGCGAAAATTTATCCACTTAAGGTAGATGAACGAGTATTTCACTGATGGTTATGATTTTTTCACAGAACATAGTAAAACTATCCAGGAACTTGGACCTTTAATTACAGAATTTCAAAAAATTTGTTAGTTCTGGAGATGTATTGAAAAGTTTAGACATGGGTAGTTTGCGTTCGTGTTTCGCATTCCCAAACCAAACGCACATGCACCGTACAAGGTACGGCGGCTATTCCTCAAAGATTTATTCCCACCGTACTCGTCCGGTGTAGCCGCTTTTGACTCATATAACGCCATATAGCACTTCCGCCCTCTTTCAAGATTTGTCCCCGCCTGACCTACGAAGTAAAGGACATGAGGGAAGACGGAAAATCAACAAAATGAAAACAAACCACGCAAAAAAGATTGAACGTGATCAGATTTATACTAGATTGTTTTCTAAAACAGAGAAAACCCAAAAAAATTTTAAAGACTGCAGTTGACCAGGGACACGCGTTTTTACGAGCGATCCGAAAGCTAAAATCCCACCGTACATTAAATAACGCCCCCCAGACAACACCGTACAATGTACAGCGGTGTCCAGGGTCGTAACTGACATAACATGGGACGGCAATTCGGCCACCATTTTAGCAACTCCAGAAGTCACACAACTTTTGTTGACGTCAAACCAAATGTTTCATTTTTCCGTGAACTTTGAACCCTTCTAACTTTTTACTCCGGCCTAGGAGCCTTTAATTTTCTCTTCTGACGGTCAAGACATTTTTGTTTGTTTATCTAATCCGATGATCCAGTCCGATTTAACAAAAGCGGATCACTGATTCCGATAATACTGTGATTTGATTGGCCGAAAGTATTTAGAAAAAGATTGCTGCCGAAAGTGGACTAGCTGACTGTGTAGCAAATACTGGCAAATTGATCATTTTCATCATTATTCATGATGTTTTGGACATGATTTATGAGAAGTTTGATGCATACTGGCTCTCTAACAATGTGGAAAGACTTTGGAGAAATTTTTGCCATGAATCTTCAGCTGATCGAGTGTTTATAATACATATAACTATGGCTAACTTCTCTTCTAGATGCACAAAACCCAAAAACTCTGTTTTTTCAAGATTGATGGAAACTTTTTGAGAGCAAACTATTAATATATTTGAATTCAGTATACTACTTGTGTGTAAATTTGAGTAAGATTGAAGGTGCATTTCTCATGATTTTATGCTGTAAAAATGATCATATTTTGGACTTTGTCATTTTTCATGATGTGATGATGATATAATTGGTGGTCGTCCCTTTTGGATTTTCAAACTTGACAATGAAACTTTCAAACACACAGCCATTGAAATTCAAAAGAGAATACTAAATTACGATTACAGTGTAAATTTGAAAACGATCTGAGTAGTTGTGGTGTTATGTATGGCTGAAAATGATCCTGTTTTGGACTTTGTTATTGTCGTATTCATCATCGGCTGGCGACCGTTCCTTTTGATTTTTCAAGCCCGACACAGATTCTTTCCAAACATACCACTGTAGGAATTCAAAAAAGGATACTAAAACACAATTCCTGTGTAAATTTGAACAAGATCGGAGAAATTTTCACAGTATTGTGGCTGAAAATGATCATTTTTTGGACTTTGTCATAATTTCGAAGGCTTGGGCAACCGTTCCTTTTGAAGATTTTTTAAACCGGACACAGGTTTTTTCCAAACATACTACTATTACATACACACTATTGTACCATTTTATTTGATTTATCCTAGTCTCCTCCAAGTATTATCTCAACAGAATAATGCTTAGCTAAAAGCTGTGGCCTCTAATTTAGGCTATTTTTCTCCCGGTCCGGACAATCAAATCAACGGACGCATCATGGCTTGGCTATTAGCTAGTTTAGAAAAATATAAATTTATAAGAACTTGGAAATATTGACTTCTATTGACGTTTATCTCCTTTAGATCCAATTTTGTACTTTTTAGTCGGGGGGATGAGTGGGGAGGGGGGTTGGGTTGGCACTTTAGGCAAGAAATTGCATGTGTAATCACTTAGAAGAGTTAAACTTCCAGCTGGTTTATTTATTCATTAAGATTATTTCCCATACTCGCTCTACAATAAAATTATTACTTTGCTTTCTGATTATTAGTTTGTGGGTAACGTTCTAACACAACTCAATAAACTCATTCTTCACATCTTTTAATCTCTTAAGCTTGCAGCGGAGCTGGTTTATTTTCTATTGTATGCTAAAGCGTTCCGGTTTTTACTGAAAGAAAGCCTGGATCTTAGCTTTCCAACGGTATATAACACTGTGGACGAAGGGGACACGGGCTAGATGGCAAATTGGTAAAGTACCAAACATTTTTGCAATATTTCAAAATTTGTCTGCAACGGGAAAGAAAAAAGTTGCAACTATTGATGAACAAAATGTTTCTGGAAATTAGGAAAATATAGTTCCACCAGGCGATAAGCGGTTAGGCGGCAGGTGTTCTCTAATTCTCCAATCGGTGTCCGGTCATTTTGAATGAAAACAAAAAAGTTAAAAAGGGCACGCTACCGTGAGATCGGGTAACTTGCATCAGTGGAGGCAAACATGCATAGGCCTGGCTGGTCATTAAAATACAAAGTTAAATCAAAACAAAAATGGTAAAGAAGAGCTGCGAGCTGCGTAGTTCATTTGTTTTGAAATTTTGCTGCTTTGATTGGTCAGTCATTTGATGGCTATGCAAGTTTCCCTCCACTGATGCAAGTTACCCGACTTCACAGTATCAGTGAAAGTTATCGTGACATGTTATGACAGAAAGTATGATTGATAAACTTGGTGGAGTTATCAAAATAAATTTGTTGTCAAAGAGATTTAATAGTAAGTGAAAATACAGGCCAGATATCAGCAGTCCCATATTTCGACCAATCGTTCCAAGTTAGATATTAACCCTTAAAAGCAGTGTTTTTAAGCCAGAAACAGCTGTTTTGTCCAGTCTTTGTGCTTTTTGAAGCTCAATATCTCGAGTTAGGTACTGAAATCACCTACATTCGCAATATATCTCTAATCTTAATTTTTTGAGAGCTTTCCAAAAATATACAACAGGTCTCTATTTTCTCAAGCTAAAATTTTCATGAATTTTCAATTTAATTATTAAATATAATAATTTTTGCCTGAGATTTTTGGTCCGAAAATCACACCGAAGTGTCCGAAATTGGCACCCAAGTTATTTCGATTCCCCTACCCCTTAGCTTTCCAAAAATGTATAACAAGTGTTTTGACAAACTCAAAATTTTTGAAAACAGTACCACCATGGTAGTAAGTGTCATACTGTCTTGTAGTAGACTTAATGTTTGTATGTGTACTTTTAGGCTGGGCATGTGAACGCTTTGTTTAAGAAACACAGTAAGATACAAAAATGCGTGAAAATTAAAATCTATTATCAGCTTATTGTACCGCTTTTTTTTCAATCATTACGTAATGTTTGTGCCGCTAATTAGTGAGTCAAAATGGTAGAGTAGTAAAAGGTTTATTGGATAAGAGTTGTGGACATCTGACCAATTCATGATATTGTGCTGAGAATTTGAAAAAAACCCTAAGAAAAAAAATTGATCTTAGGCGAAAATAAAAAAATGTAGTGTTTCCGGAATGCAGATGAATGAAAAAGCTCTGAAAATTTTTTTTTAGCTATTTTTGATAACTTAAGATTGAAATAGAACTTTAAAGATAACTTTTATGTATAAACAGTATGAAGTAAGCCTTGAATACTAATGTATCAACTACTAGTGAACAAAACTTGATTTACAAGCCGGGATATCTAACCAAACGACATTTGATAGCTTGAACGATAAACTTGATTTTCTTTATTTTTATTTTTATTCATAGAATTATATTTCACAGGTCTATCGACCTCTACGAAATAAGATGAAACATATGATGAAACATATAGATGAACCCCATAGTCTGCGGCCGGGTCAGAAAAATCTCTTTTTTCACCCTGCCGGTTTCCAGAAACACTACATTTTTTTAATTTTGGCCTAATGAAAATGTTACCTTAATCAAAGTAGTTTTTGTGGGAAGAAATTTTGCCGGAATTTAATTTCGCGGTTGAGAGAACTTTTTGTTTATAATATGGCCTATTTTGCCCTAAAAAGACCAATGTTATAGGTGATTTTTTAAATCCTGAGAATATTCCTGTTTTGCAAATTTCATTTCGCAGATTTGTCAAAAAAACTCAAAACTCAAAATGCTCTCTTTTCTTGTACAAAAGAGAAAGAGCTCTCTTTTTTTGGTTTCTTGTACAAAAGAGAAATAGAGAAAACTAAACGGTTCCCGTCGTCGCAAACGCCGGTTTAGCTTGCGCATCAAAAGCCCTTAGGGTTTAATTCTAAGGGAAATTTGAATTAGTTTTCATCATCATCAACCACGGGAGTATATTGAGTAGTCAGAAGATTTCTCGTAAATACCTTTCTATGCTTCAAATTGAATGTGAGAATATGACTTGAAATCTTCACCATAAAATTAGCTAATTGATCCACACTTTTTTCTCAAAATAACCCTTTTTTGAAAGAGAATTTTTTCGAATTTTCTACATAACTTTTGAACAGGTGTAGCCAGGTGTAGCAAATTCAAGTTTTTCTATTTTCTGATGGTGTAAAGTTTAGATTTATAACATTTTTAGTAGTAGGTACGGTAGCTTTGTGAATGAAAATTGTATAACATGAGCTCTCTTATGAAGTAGCTTCACAAGCTGCTCTGAAACAGGGATGAATAAACTTTTTGTTCGTTTACAAGCGTAAACAAGAGTGCCTTTAGAGTGCCATTCCCTGGTCTTTCTCTACCTATATTCACCTTTTTTGCCATTAAAATTCATAAAACGTATGTAAAAAAACCCAAACTTTGAATTATAGGATGAGCCTGGAACTCCAGAAAGAAGAGGTGGAGAAAGTCCAAGAACTGGTGTTGTAACTTCCAGTCCTGGTCGTGATGACCTTGCACCGTTTGAAGATGAAACTGATGCTCTTCTTGGGAATGAAGCACCAGATGAAGAAGAGGGAGATGGAGAAGAACTTTTTGGTGATGACATGGAAAAGTATGAAAGAAGATTTGTTCCATTGTTATTGTGTTGCCTTTCTTTGATAACAACAGTCTTTCCTTAAATGGAGAAGTTCAAAAAGTGTGGGATGTTTGGTCATTATTGGCTCTCATGTAAAATGAAAATGTTATCATTTTATATCACAACTCTTGGAGGAGTCTGCTAAATTACGTGGGTTACGTGCGTGTCGTGGGTTCGTGGGTTTGTGCCCTCGTGGGTGTTCGTGGGTTAAAATGTCTCGTGGGTTCGTGGGTCAAAATATCTCGTGGGTTCGTGGGTTCGTGGGTCCAAAAAAAAATCACGTGGGTTGAAATTGCTCGTGGGTTCGTGGGTTCGTGGGTCCAAAGTTTCTCGTGGGTCCAAAGTTTCTCGTGGGTTCAAAAATTCCAATAATTTTCCAAAAATAAAAATAAAAAATAAAAATTTGTATGGGTCATCGGGTATTTTTTAGAGTAGTCGAAAACGCTATCTACGACCTATAGTAAAGCAAAAATTGTAAAAGTTTAAAATTGAAAAACTTCCTCATTGTTCTTCGTTCTTCAATAGTTTTTATGAGAAGAAAGAGCGAAATGGAAAATGTCAAGAAACATCTCCAGCTGATCTGATTTTAATATCAATATTTCTACCGCTGACCTTAAAAAAACGACTTCCATCAAAAGATTTATAATATATATAGCCCAATTAACGTCACTATGAGGAATCTTATTTTTATCTCCCTTTAAGGTTTACCATGTTCCTCCTACCACACAATTAATACAAGATATTTTTAAAAGAATGGTTTCGTTTTATTAAAAACATTTCCTGGGTATTTATAAAAAGTCATATATAACCATATATAACCAACATTAACAATTCTTCTTTATCAACTAGCTGAAATACGGGAAAATTTGGACCCACGAGCGATTTTGACCCACGAACCCACGAGCAATTTCAACCCACGTGATTTTTTTTTGACCCACGAACCCACGAGATATTTTGACCCACGAACCCACGAACCCACGAGACATTTTAACCCACGAACACCCACAAGGGCACGAACCCACGATACGCACGTAACCCACGTAATTTAGCAGACTCCTCTTGGAGTTGATAAATATCTCAATTAGATTTTTTGTAGCCTTGGTTTGAGTTTTGTTTTCAATTCTTTTTTAGTGATTACCGACCCATACCTCAACTTGACACTTATGATCAATCTATTCTTGATGATGAAGATCAAAGTGAGCTTAGCGTGGACGGCCGAGTGGAGGCAGAACGTGCCATGCGCAAAAGGGATAGAGAAGACGGTTTTGCTGGTGGTCGTATGAGAAGAGGCTTGCTTTATGGTAATAACTCTATGTTGATGATTGAGTTCTTAGCCCTTTATTTTTCTATAATCTTTTAGTATATCCAATTTTCACATTTTGATAACCATGTGGATTATCTTGTGAGGCCCGGAAGACCTGAGTTACAAAAACTCGAGTTACAAAAACCAGAGTTACAAAGACCCGAGTTACGACGAATGTGACGTCATAAGTCTCAAATTATGAGGTCATAAGGGGACTTCTTAACTCGAAAAAGTTACTTACTGTTCTTTTGTAACTCTAAATATTTTTTTAAAATTTTGTTTTAGAGTTACATAACGCTTTTTTTCTTTTAGTTTACGAATGGGGTTTTTGATCTATAAAACTAAAAGTAGAGAAGATGGAAGGGAATAAAAATGAAAGGGAACAGTAAACAATTTTCTGTAATTTTCTTGAAACTTATATACCTCTATTTTGATGGGAATTTCTGAAAGTTTTGTTGGGTGAAGCAGACTAAAATCTAAAAGATTCGATTACTCGAAATACATTTTGTATTCCACATTGTTAAATTCAAATAAATTCATTGTCATTTCGCTAAAAACTAAAAACTTCGGTAGAACTTGTAGTTTCTTTAGGTTTTTCACACATTTTTAAGAACAAACCATACGAGAACAGTAAGGTTTGCGAGGGCTAAAATAGTAACAATAAGTTAAGAACGTTTCTTGACATTTTAAGGCCTTATGGACTCAAAAACACCTAATTTCTTTGAAAATTGCAGAAAATACTCACCTGTAATGCTAATAGTGAAAAAGGAACATTTTAAGAAAATTTTAAGGCTCGACTAAAAAACTAAAGATCCGAAGGCTTCGAATTTTTAGATGTTCTTATAAAAAAACACAACACATATTTCGTTGAAAAGATTCTCGATTGCGCAATGTACAAAAATAATATAATCAATTGTAATCGTTAAAATAAATGTTTAGAATAATTGTTTAAAATATTTTTCTGATTGTTCAAAATCATGTTTATAATGCCTGCTCTTCTGGTCTATTATATCGTTTTGTAAATTAGATCTTTTGGCGCTGTTTCTGGCTGTTTCTATCATTTCCGCTTTAAAATAAGTTTCTATTCTAATCGGATCTATTGATTCTTTTCGAAAGAAATGGTGTATATTTATTAATAATATGAATTCTAGAATTTTTGGTCTACTTGGTTTCACCTGAAGATAACTCGAAAGTTCAAATAATGTACTGCAATTTCAAGTTACGTAACTCGAAAAATGAAATTAAAATTTATTTTCGAGTTACATAACTCTAAAACAAAATTTTAAAAAAATATTTAGAGTTACAAAACAACAGTAAAAAACTTTTTCGTGTTAAAAAGCCCACTTATGACGTCATAATTTGAGACTTGTGACGTCACATTCGTCGTAACTCGGGTTTTTGTAACTTGGGTTTTCCGGACCTCTTTTCTTGTTGCATTTTCTTTCATTTGTTACTTTTCAGACGAGAGTGAAGAAGATGAAGCAGCAGAACCAACTGCTTCAAGACGAAGAAGAATGGCTGCTGAAAGAGCTGCAGAAAGAGAATATGCAGATGATGATGATGAGATGATTGAGAGTATTGAAAACCTGGAAGATATGAAGGGACACTCTGTTCGTGAATGGGTCTCACTTGCAGCGCCACGTCTAGAAATCAAAAACAGATTCAAACAATTTTTAAAGACTTTCTGTGATGAAAGAGGAGAGAACGTTTATCGTACCAAAATCAAACAAATGTGTGAAAACAATAAACAAAGCTTGACAGTTGACTACAACACTCTTGCTAACGAACATCAAGTTTTGGCTTATTTCTTACCAGAAGCACCTGCTGAAATGTTGAAAATCTTTGATGAAGCAGCAAAAGAAGTTGTTTTGTCTATGTTCAAAAATTATGAACGTATTGCACCTGATATTCATGTTAGGGTCAGTGAGCTGCCTTTAATGGAAGACTTACGTTCACTAAGGTAAGTTGGCTATATGCCTAAATATCTCTTTCAAAATGCATAGGAAATGTCCCTTATTTTGTGAATGACTAATGTAAAATTATATGTTATTTTATCCATAAGATGTTATATGCAATTTATAGAAACACAATTTTAGAAAATGATCGGTGAAACTTTCTTTTATTTGTAGACAACTTCATTTGAATCAATTGATCCGCACAGGTGGTGTGGTGACTTGTAGCTCTGGCATTCTTCCACAATTGAACATGGTTAAATATGATTGTGTTAAATGCCGGTTTGTGCTGGGTCCATTCTTTCAAGGACAAAACCAAGAACTGAAACCAGGATCGTGCCCTCAATGTCAATCTAGAGGTCCATTTGAAATCAACATGGAACAGGTAAACATGTTTTTCTTTTCTTCGCAACATTTTTAACCTTTTTTAGGCTTTGGTTGAAAAAGTGCAAAGATCTAGAAAAAATACTTTCTTCTTTCATTGTTAACCAACCATGTTAATATTTGTTCTTTTACTCAGACTCTGTATCAAAATTACCAAAAGATCAAAATACAAGAAAGTCCATCAAAAGTTGCAGCCGGTCGTCTACCAAGGTCAAAAGATGTCGTACTGCTTGCTGATCTTGTTGATGCATGCAAACCGGGCGACGAAATCGTATGTTTATTTCCTTCCTTCACGTCGAAGGCTAAACGTGCTAATTTCTTTGAATGCAATGTGATTTTGTCATGTTTTTTATTTGGGATGGCATCATACCTCTGCTATGATGTGACAAAAGGAAGTAACCATCAATTTTTGAAGATTCATATTTTTTGCAAAAATCAAGATGTTAAACTCCTTTTTTCAAAATAAATAAACAACACAAAAATTTTGATTTTATTCAAACAAAGCTTTTCGAGTCTTAACTGCTCATCATCAGGTTAAAAATATATGTAGATACATTTTTCAACCTAGAAATTTCATTTTTAACCTGATGATGAGCAGTTAAGACTCGAAAAGCTTTGTTTGAATAAAATCAAAATTTTTGTGTTGTTTATTTATTTTGAATCATGATTTAGTGGCTTGGAGAAAAAAAATAAACTCCTTTTATAACTCCCTTCCTTTTAAATATTATACTATTCTAGGGTTTGGTCTTTCACAATCAGCAAAAGTTTTGATCTTAAAATGATACCATTAATCTTGAATAAGGTCAACTCGTTTATGCAATTATCTCAAAATAAGAAAAATGCATTTACTTCCTTTTGTCAGATCACGGCAGACCTGAAGTGGATTAATTCTCGCGCGGACTTTTTCTTCGCAAATCGAGAATCTAAAATTTTTTGCGTGGACAAAAATTTCGAATTTGCCTCTGTTCTCTAAACTCCTTCATTTTTTTCATTTTTGGCCAATTTTGGGATTTTAAACTTTTTGCGAAAATCAATCCACGCGATATTTAATCCACTTAAGGTACTCCTATGTATTTTTCACCTGAAAAACGAACACCAGTATATATCTTAAAAGAGAAAAGGAAATGTTTTTTATTTCCCATTGTAGGAGGTTACCGGTATCTATCGGAATAATTATGATGGTTCACTCAACACTGCAAACGGTTTCCCTGTTTTCGCAACTGTCATCGAAGCCAATCACGTGACTAAACAAGATGACAAAATGGCGGTCACTAATCTCACAGATGAAGATGTTCGGGAAATCATTAAGCTTTCAAAAGACGAAAAGATTGCTGACAGAGTTAGTAGAGTTGTGTGTTTCTCAAGTCATTATTTTCAACTGGTCAGTCAGGATCATATTTTCTACGTTTTTTTATAAGAATAAACAATATAAGAACATCAGGCTTTGATGACAAAAATATTGAGAACATCAAGTTATAAAAACTTTTTGAGGCTATATGGACTCTAAAACACCCTTTTCCTTTGAAAATTGCACAAAAACACTCACGAAATGGTGTAATTAAGAACATCAGTCTTGAAAGTAAAGCTACTTTATTCAAAATAGCGAGATTTTTCCTGATTTTGCTTGTGTTTAGAAAAAATTGATCGGCCTTTATAATTTCAAATCACAAGTTTCAATCGGGAGCGTTGCGTAGAATAGCAACGCATCCCGGTTGAAACGTTGCAAAAAACCGCAACAATGCGGAATATTGAGAACTGAGTGGAATCGATACCACTATCCGTTGATTTAAACTGAGTTATTTCAGTACTCACCTCGTTACACATCAAATATTTGATTACCCATGTCCACCTGCTATTCGTAGATCATGGCAAGTATCGCACCATCCATTTATGGTCATGATGATATCAAGCGTGGCATTGCTTTAGCATTGTTTGGTGGCGTACCTAAAAATCCAGGTGAGCAGAGAATTTTCAACTGGAGAAAAAAATTTTTATAATTAATTTAATCAGTGTTGGGCTGACGTTGTTTTTTTTAATTCTGTATCTTTGATCTAATAAAAACAAGAGAGATGCAACATGATATCGAGTTGTTGTTTTTTATCCTTACAGGAGGCAAACACAAACTTCGTGGAGATATTAACATCTTATTATGTGGAGACCCTGGAACTGCCAAATCACAATTTTTGAAATACCTTGAAAAGACTGCTATCAGACCTGTGTTCACGACCGGTCAAGGTGCAAGTGCTGTGGGTTTAACTGCTTACGTACAAAGACATCCTGTAACTAAAGAATGGACACTAGAGGCTGGTGCGTTGGTACTTGCTGATCGTGGTGTATGTCTTATTGATGAGTTCGATAAGGTTTGTAATTTTTCATTTACAGTTCTTAAGTTCAATATAGTACGTCCCCATTAATGCTGAAAGTATGCTAAATCCTTTTATCTTCTTTACAATTAAATCTACATCTATATTTGATTACACAAGAAAAAAGCTATAATTCATAAAATGTCTTTTTTAGTTACGTATCCCAAAAAAATATAGTCCATAAAAAAGAGTCTATATATCTGAGATCACTGTGTATTTATTGTTCATTTCAAAATTCCTAAAACTAGAACGAAATCTCCAGTGTCTTGTTTATAAAAATCTTTGGTAATTTGTTCTGCGTGCCAATCCTCACTGTCTTCTCTCGGTCGTTCTTTTCTCTGCTCCAAGCGACAAAACAACTTTCCAATTTTCTTAGGATGAAGAAGGATAAATCTTGCGTCTTTGCAAGGTTTGATGAACTGAACGGTAATTCGTTCGTCGTGCCGGCCAACACATCCTTCTTTCATCATGAGGAGCCCCAAGCGTGTTATTAAGCCTTTTACTTCATGTTTGATAAACACGTAATCTCCGTCAGCGTAAATTCCAGAGGGACGATCTTTAAAAACTGCAGTAAAACATCGGTGCCATTCTTCATAAGATTTACGCGAGATCCCCTGGCCTGTCTGTTTGCTGTCATGAAGCTTGAAGGCTTGATAGCATGATAGCTTGATAGCTCCACCGATCAACGTTTGTCGGTCATCATGGCTTACTGTCGCTTCTGCAGCTCCTTTTTCCTCGACTTTGTCTTCTGTTTTGATATCAATTGTTTTTTCGAACACCTCGATTTGTGTTTGTAACTTGCTTGTTTCTTGGGTGAGTTCGGTTATCTTGGTTTGATTGTCATTGACCTTTTCTTCTAATACTTTCAATCTCTTGTCAACATCACGACTCGAATGTTCAGCTGAACTACTCTCAAGTTTCCTTTTTTTCGAAAACCTTTCTTGGTCTTTTATCAACTGTTTTATGTCGAAATCGTATTTCAGGATGCGATTGTCTTTATTCGATATTATTGTCTCTAACTCTGCAACTCTCTTTTCTAGTTCTCCGATTTTGTTCTCCTTTTTCAATATTTCAATGGTATGCTTGTCTTCCATTTTTTCGAAACGGACTTTCATCGCACGTAACTCTTCTTTCTCGCGCGAAACATCGCATTTTTCGTTTTTATCGAACTCCATATTTTGCTTATGCTCTTTTTTGCTCTCCCTACAACCTCCGACGTTGGTATAGAATGAGGGAAAATGGAACATGAGAGCCAGAAAAAAGTTGATTCTGTTTTCTTTCATTCTTAAGAGTGCTCCATAATACGTCTGCAGAGCCAAATATCAAAATGACATTGTTTACATTTACAATTTTCCTTTAAAAGTGTCTGTTTCTGTAGCAACTGACTTTTTCATCAATAATCGATTCTGCAGAGCATATACTTTTAACCCTTCGCTATTCTTCCTATTATAAGCTTAGGACGGAGCAATTTTATTGGCTCACTGAAAATTAGTTATTACGGTTAGCTTCCTGTATTTTAATTTTAGAGACCTGTCAGTATTTTATCTAAAATTCTCACTCTACATAGTTTGTTGTCAAATTTAGCAGAAATTTTAACAGTGGGCTTATATTGTCAAAATAAAGTCTTAAGTAAATAGCATTTCTCAAACCTGAGAAATATATAATTTCGGTTAAATTTGGGTCGGTCCTTAACATACACGTATTGATAACATCATTAGGCGTCAATGAAGTCATCAATAATAAATTTTGTCAGAAGGTTTATTCAATCCTTAATTTTGGCCACAACATCGAAATGTTAATGGGTCTCTTTGTCAATTGTGTATTGTTTTGACCATTTTTAGATGAACGATGCTGATCGTACAAGTATTCACGAAGCAATGGAACAACAATCAATCTCTATTTCCAAAGCTGGTATCGTGACCTCGTTACAGGTATTTCGCTCATCAATGCCTTTTGGATTTTTGCTATTCATTTGAGCCTACCGGTTTTCAAGATCTGCATTTAAAAATTTCTCCTTATTTCGCCTGTCTCATTCTTCAATATTTGATTGATCTCGTTTATGTCAGGCAAGGTGCAGTATTATAGCTGCTGCTAACCCGATCGGAGGAAGATATGACGCCTCGCTTACTTTTGCTGAAAATGTAAGTATTATTTTTCACAGTTTAAATTTACTGCCAAATATTACTTGGTAAATTCAGAGTCCTAGGCTTGTTTACTCATTATGTAAAAAGTTCCAAACGTTATATCACACAACTTTTCTTGTAAGAAGCAATATTTTGGGAGATCAAGGGATTAATGTTAAAAATGGCTCTATTGTTTGAGAACAATAGAATACTAAGTATAATGCGAGCCTGATATAGGGGCAGACACTTGCTTGTAAAAAGAAACATGTATTTATAGCTAACTTGGTTAAGGGAACCATTAATTTTATCGAAAATTGTGTGTTTTAGCTCATGTGGCATTGTAATAACTCAAACAAGTTGCTTGGCCCTTTCAGTAAACAAACTGTATATGCGAGCTGATATTTTTGTAACATTTGTAGCTGATTTTTACATGACTTTTCTAACTTGTTTAGGTCGACCTCACAGAGCCCATTCTTTCTCGTTTCGACATTTTGTGTGTGGTGCGAGACGTTGTCGATCCCGTGCAAGACGAAATGTTGGCGCGTTTTGTGGTTGGAAGTCACGTCAGACATCATCCTAACGGATTGGAAGATGAAGAAGAGGAAGATAAAGAAGAAGAAAACACGGTAATGAAATCCTTTTTTTTGTGTGTATTGTGAGGTTTTTCGGTGCAATTTCACATTGGTAACTCGCACATCCCTTATTGAACTCTGCTTTGCTTCAAAAAGCGATGACTCATCGTAATCATTGACTTAATTAACAAGCCTCTAAATATTGGCCTCCGTCAGATGATAAATTTCTTCAACCTTTTCATATTTCTCTCATACAGGCTGGCGAGAGCAAAGTTGAACAGCTATCACAAGAGATGCTAAAGAAATATATTATTTACGCAAAAGACAAAGTCACACCCAATCTCCTGAACATGGATCAAGATAAAGTGTCCAAAATGTTCGCTTCACTGAGACGAGAATCAATGGTAAGTCACATTTCTTCATGATATTTACAGAAAACTTTATTGCACCAATTTCTATCAGTGTACTTTTTCCAGAGTTTCAAAGTGGTTGAGGCAGAGAAAGAAGAAAAAATGCATTAAAGCAGATTAAAGGGCTGAAATAAGATTGGGTATTCTGTATTTTTCCCTTTTTTTACCTCCTCGCTTTTAGTGTTTCATAAAAAAGAGTAACCTAGTTCCTGTCTATTCTAAATTTGTTTTGAATTCTCATTTTCCTTTGTAGATTACCGGCAGTATCCCAATTACAGTGCGTCACATCGAGTCAATGATCCGTATGTCGGAAGCGCACGCGCGTATGCATTTACGTGAGTACGTTCACGAAGACGACGTCAATATGGCCATTCGTGTAATGTTGGAAAGTTTCATTGACACGCAGAAATTCTCCGTCATGAGGAACATGAAAAAGGTAGATGTGTTTTTATTTCCTGCAAATTATGAGGAATCATTTAAAAAAAAACCATGCTATCTTTATTTCGAAGCATGCTTGCCATCGCATTAAATCAGTATTGATATTTAGATTTTAGTAAAGCTCACAGTCACACTAAGTTATAATTGGCCTACCTTGAGGTGGTCCTATAAATTAACCGTTGTTTGTTCGTTTGTTCGTTACCAGCTTTTCTCGAGATCGGCTCAATTTTCAAAAAAAAAAAATTTGGGTAAATTTTTTTGGATTTGGCGAAAAATTGGATCATAAAATGTTTCTCTTTTTTTTGCATGGAAGTAAAAGTTCGCTGAAGCCGAAAGAATTTATTGGCTCAAAAAGCGGATCTGTAACTCTTTTTCAAAAGTCTTTTTCAAAAGTGTTGATAGTTCCTCCAAATAGAGATGCTTTCATTATAATTTCCAAATCATTTTCTCCAAAATGTTTAATTTTATTATCAGGTATATGTCGTTTCGTTAAATAAGTGGCCATATCCCTTGTTTCGCGAGAAATCAAGCAGTCTTTATTTTACGTGTTGTTTTGCATCTCTCTAGACCTTCGCCAGCTACTTATCGTTCAAACGAGATAATAACGAGTTATTATTGTTCGTGCTCAAACAATTGGTGCGTGATCAAGTGAGTTATTACAAGAACCGATACCGTAGTGAACCAGACATCATCGAAATCGAGGAAGAGGACTTCATGGAAAGGGTAAGATTAGTTCTTTCACAAATTCATCACCTTTCTTGTTCTCAAGAAAGATTCGTGTATAGTAGTACCTTATGATCCGTAGCATCTTTTGTGGAACTCAATCGCACGTGATTGGTTCGAAAGTAAATAGGATTTTGAAACTTTTTTGAGAGGAGACCGCGAATTAGGCCTGGGAAAAGTTTTTATGGGCAAAAAATGACGTTGTAGGCAGAACTCCTAATCCCCGAAATGATTAAAATTGATGATTTTTAAAAATCGAATTAGACAAAAATGATTGTTATCATCGGATATTCTCACAACTTAATCTTGATATTTTCATTTCTTAATGTTTTTCCAGGCGCGACAAATCAACATCCATAGCCTGGCGACGTTCTACGAAAGTCCTTTGTTCACATCCAATCGTTTCACTCACGATAAAAAACGAAAATGTGTCATCCAAAACCTGTAAATGTTTCAATCTGCTACGTAAATAACACCTATATAAAACTGGACCAGGGGACGTTCATGTGGCGACACTATGCCGATGCCCCCTACTACTGATGGTCCCGAGGACTGGAAGATTATCCGTGAACATTTATACTAAAAAAATGATGTGCGAAAAGTCTCCTATGTGAAGACTAAAATGAAACACGATTGTATCAAGAAGTTTTAACTTTACCTTCCGGAATAATTGGATATACATAATTGTACCACTCTCTTCCTGAAAAAAAAAGTCTTCCAGATATTCAGGATATCAGACGGGCAGGTTTAGCTTTGCAACATTTTTTCTGACTTTGCAATATACTCTCCTCAAGATAGAGGTTTCAGATTAATTTTTTTTAACTTTTTTAGAAACATAGAGAATTATTATTAAGCTTTTTCATGTTTCATTTTATTATAAAGTACTATAGGTTTGTAAAATAATACACAAAAATATTTGACATATTTATAAAAAAGATTTCTACAAGGTATCATTATTATCTTCTTCTCGCTTACTTTGAGCCGAGGCTCGATAACACATGAAGTTTGCTGTATATAATATACTCGCAGGTGCGTAGGTACTTTGTTGCATTGGGCTTGACTTTTGGCCCCCGGGCAACGGGTTTTACCCCCCGGACAAGGCAAATTTTGATGATTTTTGGCTACCCCCGGACAAAATATCCTCCACCCCCCCCCCCCATTGGAAAAAGCAAAGTTAAACTTTAATTTGGATGGTTTATTCCATTTCTTTTGAAGATAAATGTGGACGATAGGTGATAGAATATGATAGGCCAGAAAATATATATAATTGAAAGATATAAAATAGCTTGCACCTAAAAATAGTAAAACTTTATGAAGAGCTTCCAAAAGAAAAACCTACATCTGAAAGCGATATTGCTTAAACTTTCAGGTGCTTCTTCATTGTGGCAGAAAAATCTTTATTTGAAATAGTTTTCCTAACGTCAAATGGTAGATCGTTAAAAGAGGCCCCCCAGCGGACCCAAAATTCACGCCATCACGCCAATTTTTTTTCGATTTCACGCCATCACGCCTGAAAAATTTGATTTTCACGATCACGCCAATTTTTTTCGATTTCACGCCATTTCTCCTAGAAAATTTTGTTTCACGCTCATATTCTCAGGATAAATTCAGTTTTAGACCACGTTTAGACCCATTGGTATGGATAAAATGGCGTTATATAAACTTGATTTTTCTGTCAATCAGTTTTTCAGCATTCTCAAGCGCATAAGTCAAGATTATATCATTTTTTCTATCGGAAACACCCGAAAAATCTGGAAGGAATTTGACCTCTGTTTTTCTATTTTTAGTAATACACAGGGGTCAAATTCTAGTTTTTTTGGGTGTTTCGGATAGGAAAAATGACGTAATCTTGACTTATGCATATCAAAAATTGTTTGACAACTGGTGGGTCACATCAAAGGGCCCAGGTTTTAGGGCCTGAGGTATATTCGAGTAAATTGACAAAGCCCACTATGATTGGGCAACGGAGAAAATTTTTGAATTTTGAAGGGCTCAAAGTGCTATTTTAGGACCCATTTCAATTCAATTTGAAAAAGAATTCATGTAAAAATAATGGAAATCTTTTAAACGTACAAGTAGCTTTTTTGGTACAATCATGAGGGGCCATGCCCTCTGGTACCCCCCATTGACAGGACCCATAGGAATTAATTGTGAATTATTGTGAATAGTTTTCAAAAGGGGAACGAGGAGGCGCAACCATGGTTTGCGCACGCCAGGAGAAATTTTCAATTTAGTATGGCTAAAATTCCGCCTCATTTACTCTCTTTTTTTCAAAATATGGTTTAAAAACATCACAGGATTCCTTTGATCAATGCCAATCTGCTCAAAATTGCACCTCATATTCAAAATAAACCTGTTGCTTCTTTCTGTTTAAGGCTTTGCTACAAATATATATTTTCCTGAAATAAAGGACCTGATGTCTTTGATGCATCTAAGAAAGAGAGGAAAATGTTAGTTACGGAGGAAGCGCAACCATGGTTTGCGCCGACGGGAGAAATTTTCAATTTTCGACCCTACTCATAGCATTCGACTTTATTTTGAAGACTAGCTAACAGAGCTAGCAATTGCTAAAAACAATTGGAAGTTACAAGGATAAATGTAAATTGGACATAGAATTACGATTCAAGTAATAAATATAATTTTCACGATCACGCTGAACTGCAAATTTCACGCCATCACGCCTAAAAAAACTCGATTTCACGATCACGCCGGCACTTCATTTTCACGCCATCACGCCGTTTTTTCCAAAATTTCACGCCATCACGCCACGAAAAACATCGCGCCATCACGCCAACCGCTGGGGGGGGGGCCTCTTAAAAGATTTTACTCCACTGTATTTGAAGCTTTGTTTTCCAAGTTCATGTTTCATTTTTGAAGTCTCCATCAAAAACCCTACGTTTCTCGTTTTGGTATGTATTCTCAGTTTAAAATAACCATTGAGATTTGAACAAGTTTGACCAACTTTCAATGCTTCTACGTGTATCAGGTTAAGTATCGATGGAATACGTTTCCCTGCCAACCAATGAGCTCTTGGTTCGAAGGATTTAAACTGTTTCATATGTGTTTCGGTGAATTTTAGCTTAATCGGACCCCTGTGCATCATAGTGAATATTGAATATGATAGGCATCTATTGTATTGTATTCACAGGAAAAAATCTTCAAATCCCATGCTTGGAAAATGGTCATTTTCCGGGTGGAATTTTTTTCGAAGCAAAATTTGGAGATTTGAAACTCCACCCTGAAAATGACCATTTTACAAGCCTGGAATTTCCAATTTTTGATTAAAAAAATCCCACCCCGAAAATGACCATTTCCCAGGCCTGGGATTTTTTGGGTTGTTAAAATGGCCATTTTGAAGGTGGGATTTTTTCCTGAAATCCTAACCCGAAAATGGGCATTTCCCAGGCCTGGAATTTCTCGGGATGTATGTATGTTTGTATGTAATAGTTTATTTCAAGTTGACGAACAGGTAGCAACAAAGGCTAATAAAAGTCAACGCTACTTTACGATTTGTAAGGTGATTACAAAAAGCCGACACCGTCAATATAGGTCCGGCAGTTTCTACACGGGCATGATGTAGGCCTCCACTGCTTAATATTTTCCTTAAAGATACTAAGATCAACTATATCTCTATACTCATCCGGAATTAATTCCCAAACTTTTGGCCCTAAAAATGAAAGTGACTCTGAACCGTGAAAAACAAAATTTATTTCTCTTGATCTGAAGTAAGGTGTTTTGCGATTTACTTTGATATTTTTATCATGTTTGAAAATTTCTTTAGTTAGATCTGATATGTTATTTTTACATTTGAAAAGTTCTATTGCTAACAACTGAAGATTTTTATGGTAGAATTTGATGGCACCGTCTTTCTCTAAAAGCTGCTCAAAAGTAGATGTATGATCAGAATACACTATCCTCAAACATCTTTCGTGGAGGTAATTTATTTTTTGATCTAGCCTGAAAATTGCCATTTTCGGGGTGAAATTAAATATTTGAAAAGCCACCCCGAAAATGGAACTTTTACACCCCGAAAAATCTCAGGCCTGGGAAATGCCCATTTTCGGGGTGGGTTTTCAAATCTCTGATTTTTTGAAAAATGAATCCCACCCCGAAAATGACCATTTTACACCTCGAAAAAACTTTGAATTACGTTTAATAAATTGTTAAATGTATTTGATCATTTTTTGAGCATTGGTTTGTTAGCTCCCATTCGTTCTGTCATGTAATTACGCTATTTTGAGAATCCCGGCACTTTTTTCACATCAGCGGAGCTGCACCTGAGAGCCAACTTAATGACCTCAAACCCGTCTCACCGATCCACTGAGCCCATGCGACGTAAGTCCATTGCGAACGAATGAGGCCGCATTTTGTTTAACATTTTCAACGAAAGAAAACGAAAGAAAGAAAGAAAACGTGGTTTATTATTATCTTAATTCAATAAACATCGTGTTGAGTTTTTGTACAGAAGAAAATAGCAAACGAAGTTTGATGCGTCTTATTTTTAAAAACTTTTTTCAGGTAAGTCATATCAATTTTATTCCATTCTTATCGCTTTTAAAATTTAAAAGCAAGTTTTTCCATATAAAATTTACCAATTGAAACCACTTTAGTCGGTCAAAAATAATTATTAAAATAATTTATACAATATCTCCAGCCAATCCAAATGCGAGTACTCAATCATGTGATTTTGAGCGGACATGTGGAAAGTTTGTATGTTTATTTCGTTATTTCTCTCAAAAGTCCTTAGGTAGATGAAGTGGTGTTGAGTTTTGGTTGAATTTCTGGCTCGTAAAGTTATATTTTTTTCACATTATCTAATGTTTTTATTTTGTTTTTAGAATAAAAACACGTGAAATGGAAACAAATTCAGTATAGACGCAGCCATGCAATCGTTCTACCTTCAAAACTGTTATCATCGTTATGTTGTTATTGTAGAAAAACTTTTAACTGAAGCCTTTGCTCAATTATAAATCTTGTTGCAGTGGGTGAAGTAAATTCTTTTGGATTTCCAATGGAGAGTATATCAATACATTACGCTTCAGAATGACAGATTTTATTTCGGTGGCTTGAAAACTCAAAACTCATACTGTATATATAAAGTCAGATCGGTGTCAAAATCAAAACATCGGGTCGTAATGTCAAACCGTTAGATCGTCGGGCCGAACCGTCAGGTCGTAATGTCAAAAGGTCAGGTCGTAATATCAAAGGCTCGGGTCGTAATATCAAAAGGTCGGGTCGGGCCGCGATGTCGAACGGCCGGGTCGTAGCGTCGAACCAGACAGCCGGGTTAAACTGCGGGGATACAATGCCGGATTATCGGGTTTATCGGGCTTATCGGATTCAAAAGCTGTGTAACAATCAAACTAAAAACGAAAATTTTGGTATCAGTTTCAATTTACAGCAGTTACATTAAGCATTACCTCTGTAATTATATTGTCTTTGGTCTTCCAAAGATTAAAGAATAAAGCAAGGGTGTATAGCCCCCTACAACCCTACAATTAAGCACAGAAGAGTAACAACAGAGAGAAAGATATTTAGGATTATTCTTAGACTAGAGTCTACTCCTGGCGGCTGAACTTTGCTTTCTCTGATAGTTTTAGAGCATCATCCAGTCTATCAATAAGCACTAAGTGGACTCCAGGCTAGATTTATTCTAAAAACGTCAAAAAAATAAAAAAGCGATGATGTACATCGGGCCTTAAAAAATGATATTTTACAGAACGATGTTAAATATCCCGATAAACCGGCATTGGATCCCGGCTGTTTAAACCGGCGGTCTGACTCGACGCTTCGATCCGACCGTTCGATATTACGACCCGACCTTTTGACATCACGACCTGACCCTTTGACCCAAAAGAATTTACTTCACCCACTGCAACAAGATTTATAATTGAGCAAAGGCTTCAGGCTTCACGATCTAATGGTTTGACATTACGGCCCGACGTTTTGATTTTGACACCGATCTGACTTTATACATATAAGTCATATCTCCTTCGCTTCAAACACATACAAAAATTAAAATCGGAAATGTAATAAAAATAAACGTGTACAATGTGTAAATAGATAAATATTCATCAGAAATCTCAGAAAATTAATCGAGAATCACAGTTTTAATGATACACACAGCGGATTATCATACACAAAATTTCGTATGCGAGGCTCTAATAAAGACTCGACAAGAATGGGATGGATATTGAGATGCAGGATTCGGCGGATTTTCGGCCATTTTCCGCCCTGAATTTGAAAAGTCCAGGTCTGGAACTCCGAAATTTTACAAACCCAGTGCTGGGAAAGTGCCGATTTCCAGGTTAGAATTTGCCCTGGAAATTGCCATTTTCCACCCCGAATTTGAAAAGTCCAAGCATGGAAAATGGCCATTTTCCACCCTGAATTTGAAAAGTCCAGGCCTGGAACTCCGAAATCTTTTAAACCCAGTACTGGGAAAGTGCCGATTTCCAGGTTGGAATTTGCCTAGGAGGTGTCTCACTTTTCCAGGGCAAATCCCACCCGGAATATGGCCATTTTTCTAGCATGGGATTTCAAGATTTTTTCCTGTGATTGTACTTGTCATAGGCGGAGTTTGTGAAGAAGTCTCAATCTACCTGAAGCAATTTTGTAGGAGGTTTCAAAGATTTTATTGAAGTTAAGATTTGTACGTAATTGATTTGTTGGCCTCTGTGTAGAAAACATTGAGAAATTTGTCGACCATAGACAATCCGTTTTGCAGTTCCAAAGAGCATAGTTTCATTTTTTCGAAGTATTCTGAGATTTTCTGCAAGTCAGGTTCAGATCACATTCACTGGAAAAATTTGGCCATTAATTTGCGTTTTCGATTGTCCGTTCCATTATATGACGGTGTCGTCTGCGTACATAATAATGATTTTTTGACTATCCGGGAAATCGTTGAATAAGATAAAAAAGAGCAAGGGACGTAATGGAGTTACTAATACGGACTTTAAATTTGGTTCAGTTTTTTTGTTCTAGTGATTAAAAGTGATAATTAGAATTTAAATTTCGATAAGTAAGTTTTTCAGGTTTGTCATAACTTTCAATTCAATGAACCAAATTTGACGAATGACCCAAAAAAATTGAGTTTATCTTTCCTCTTTCCAGTAGACAAGGGTTCAGTTTTTTAAGAGTCAAAGAACTCGAGAAACTTTTTTCAGTTTTTTGTGGTGCACCGGTACATTACAGCTTATTTTGTGGTTTTTAGAAATATTATGAGGACTTAAAGGCAGAGTTCTAGATAGACCCCAAGATTATGACAACTAATGACAAAAGATCTGACAGTTTAACTGTAAAGGTGTTTTTTCATCTTTGACAAAATTAGGCGTAGTGGTATAGTGTTTATCATCCTCGACTCCCGCCTGGGGAGCCCGAGATCGATAGCCACCGTGTCTCTACTATTCACTTGGCAAGAGAATATACCTTCGCACGAGTCAACCCATGCCATCTGAGGGGAATTGGGTACCATTACTCTGATACAAGTGTGGGTAGATAAGACGGACGTTGTGACGTGCTGTGGCACTCATAAGGTTCGGCCTGGTGTGAGCATCGCTCTCTTAGTGTCGTTCGAGTGTCATGGTATACGCCATGGCTTGGCAGCTCACGTCTGTCAAGTCGCAATGTCTGTCAGCGCCGTGATTTCTACTCCTTCGTGGGTAGGACCCATCCCGAATGCATTTGGATCATATGATCATATCTATCTATATCTATCTTTGAAAAATTTAACAGTCCTTGCGCTACTACAGTGGTAAAGGGGAATCCTATTACACCCCTGTAACATTGCTTTGATGGAACTTTTTATAACTCAGCTGAGGTAAAAATTCCTAAGGGGGTATAAAATCTATTGTTTTAAGCTATAAAACGCCATGTGAATGCTTTCATTTCGTTCATATAAGGGTATTTTAACAACTGCAATTACTTTTTGGCTAAATTTGATAGGAGAGGGGATCTAGCCGACTTTGTGACAAAAGGTTATTCTAAAAAAACGATAACTAAACTCCCCCTTATCTTTTTGACAGACTTTATATATTTTATCCTGGCAAGACTGGCTTGAATGAACTAATTTATTTTGGAGAATTATATGCGAACAGTTTTGAATGCAGACTAGTATCTTTTTTTCATTAACTGATACGAACTAGTCATGTCACTAATTAAAATGACTTTCAACGGGGCTAAGCGAAAGTACAAAAAAAGGATGAGTGGGAACGGAAAACCAACCAAAAATATGATTGCCTTTCATTTCCTTTGAATTTGAATTATAACTCTGTTTTGTTATGGTAAGAAAGTGGCTTCTCGAAAGGTTTGGCAAGTCTGAGCAGACATGCGAAAATATCACATACCATAAGACAAATAGTCAAACATTTCTAAGTTGACATTGCATAATAAATCCTCCGCAAAAATAAATATCAAGAAAAATCTATTTAAAAACACTCATCGTTTAGCATGGTGTTTGGGGGTTGAGGCTATTGGGTTGAATTAACATTAGCTCCAAGATTTATGATGTACTTCAGTAATATATTAGCTAAGGTTGCTTGTAGATTTCATTAATAATATCAAAATTGATTATTTTATCGCATTAAAGGTTTTCGTTGTGAGTGGTGAACATTTGACGTAAAAATGTTGTTTTTGACCTCGTAAGGGAACTAATTTTGACGAATGCAAAAATGCGCGAAAAATTAGTTCACGTCAAAATCAAAAAGTTGCTGTTATGTCTCGTCAAAATAATTCACATGTCTAAATTAAGTTTTTTTTCGTAACTTTTTAAAGTTACCCTAATTTTTATCTAAAATACTCTATTTAGTTTTACGAAATTTAATATATTGACATGGCATTATTTTGTTTTCCGTATATTTGCAAAGTGATAAACTTAGTTAAACATGTCCAATTTTGTACACAGCAAAATACATCTTCGTATGTTTGCCTCGTGATAAGATAAAAAACTTTCTCGCGAAAAAGCTTGTCACAGCATATTGATTATGATAATCTTGATAATTTTGCCGTTCAAAGGTTTTCAAAGAATATTGTGGGATCCAAGTATTATAACTTTTCATCTCCCTTAAATTGATGGTTGGGAAAATTGAGCGAAAATATTGTTTGCAATTGTTTTGTATTGTGGCTATTCATTGTACGATTTGCACTTGAAAATTTCAAAAGGCACAAATGAATCTATATATTAATTAGCCTGGAGATCCATGCTATGATTTCTTATTCTATATACTGATGGCGAAATATATAGCATGGTTTGGGCTGACAGTTTGAATTTCCCATATCCTAATAACGGTTAAAAACACAGCCAATCAAATCCTGTTATTGTTTCACTGGTCACACTTTCTTAAAGAAAGCCCAAGTTCCGAAATTTGGTTTTTATTTTAGTAAGTGAGGACAGCGCTAAATTCGAATTTCCCACTATAATTTTTTTGAGTCCAAAATCGGACTCACAGCTCTGACCCGTCAAGTATTCATCAGATTTAAAAAAAATACGCAGACGGGTTCCTGTCTATATATTAATACGCTTAAACGTGTGTGTTTACAACGTTTTGTAAAAAGTTTTCGAAAATCTAACAAAGCTCTACAAAGCCTCCTCTTCATGGCGTTGAACCATCATCTTTTTGCTCCTTAAGCAGATTTCCCACCACTAGACTAACTTTGAGACCCCAAGATACTATTTTCTATTCACCATTCATTTGGAGCTTGATGGGTTAAAACCAACCTTCTTCCC
Organism: Clytia hemisphaerica; assembly: GCF_902728285.1. Taxonomy (NCBI): domain Eukaryota; kingdom Metazoa; phylum Cnidaria; class Hydrozoa; order Leptothecata; family Clytiidae; genus Clytia; species Clytia hemisphaerica. The sequence continues at coordinate 1,385,085 of NW_027104192.1, forward strand.
AATGTTTTTTGTCATTTTAAAGAATTCTTATTCAGATGCTCTTATAAAAAAATGTCTGTTTACAATAGCGGCTACCTTATCACTTCCATAACTTTTCAAAGTATTTCAAAGTCACCCTCGAATGTTCAACCACGATGGCCAGCCACGATGGCTAAGAATATTTAAAATATACTTTTGCTAAGCCATTTATTTAACTGTGGTTAAAAATTGCAATGCAACGTTATCTTTTTTTCTCCTTTATTTCCTAAAATCAAAATCAAATCATCAATCGGCGGTTATCTTTCTTCCCTTAGAATTTTTCAGATGTGTAGTGATTCACTGGATTGGGACACGCAGCGTGCGACGCTGCGCATACGGCTAGTTATAATCTATTGTATTTAGAGGCCGACGGGAGGGGGTACACTTAAGAGGAAACGGGTGCTGGATATGTGTAAGCCCCAAGGGTCCCATTTCATACTTCAGTAGAAATCCAAAAGTAAAAACAATTCAGTCTTTATAAAGGTTTCAAAGTTGTGAAAATCATAGTAAAGTAGTAAAATACATTGTCAAAACGTCAAAAATTTGACTAAATCTACAAAACTTTGAATTTCGAGCTTTGGCACATCCTCCCATCCCCGAGATGCGATTATAATCGAATTTAGAATTATGTTTTTTATTTAACAACTAAATGTTAGTTTAGAGTATGTTCAAACTTAGACAAGTCGTCATTTTCGCGTTCCTATCAATGATATGGAGACCAATGATGGGTACACTGAGAATCCGTAGAGAACAGCTAGATCGATTTTGTCTCTACATGGAAGAATTTTGTGAAACCAAAGACTATTTCGAAAACCCGTTGAAAGCGGAATTATTTTGCTCAATTCGTAACGCTCGTTGTTCAGGCACAGATTGCAAGGAGTGTACGTGTCAAGTTGGCTTCGAAAATTTCATCTCCTATACTTATGGATGCATGAGTTTTGAAGCGTCAAAGAAGCTTTTGACTGGAGGTTAGTAAATGTAAACACACCAACACTTGTCTTCAGTAGCGCGCTCCATCAACCTGGGTAGATTCTTCTGTGAAGCTTGCGTTGACGCCCCTTTGTAAGAAGTTTTTTCTCGTTTATCTAAAGACTGCACTATGGATGTTGCTTCTGAATCCCAAAGAAGCCGATAAAGGGTTCTCATTCTATGCTCGTCACAACCTTCAAATTCTTTGGACATGCAATATTGTGAAATCTTCTAACGAAAAAAAAAATGAAAGAGAGAACTATCGCATAATAACTCCTTACTTTTTTCAGATACAAATGTCTTTCCACCATCTATGGAGCCTTGGTATTCAGGGGCTATAGAGTCTACAGGCGTCATCCCGTACCTTAACATGATGCTTGATCCATCGTTTGCATATAAGTACATACGTGGTGTTTGCAATGTAGATCAAATGGAGTTGATTGATGAGGGGACATCCCAGCTGGTGATGAAACCGAACCGAAACCGTATGATGATAGTCAGTAAAAATCCCGGTACTGATGGAAAATATTACTACCGAGTCAAGGTAAGATTTTAAACTTTTACAGGGCAACTAATGGTGCAATTGCGAGTATACTTCTATATGGATTGGGAAGTGAAGATTTGAATTCTGCCCCGGTGAGGGGGACAACTGACGGTATGTGCGTCTAAGCAATGTAAACAGACCAAAACCTTGAAAGATAAGAAAATAAGAAAATAAGATTGAAAAGTTCTAGCAGATGCTCCTCAGCCTCCCATCCAGGGGCTACATGATTGAAAACAAAAGCGCAAACAAAAATTAGGACCTCAAAATTAGAACTTTAAAGCTCCTCCCCAGGAACCTACAAATTCAACTTTATCACCGCGCCTATCAAACTTTGAGTGCTATTCACCTCGTGAAAGATATCATTACCCTAGGGAGCTAAAAATCATATAATCAGATATAAATCATATATCTAGTTTTATTTTACAACAGTGCAACAGATTTGATGGACACGACCTTGACATATGCAAAGAGTCGTTCAAAGGGAAAGTAGGTAGCGTACAGATAACATGTACAAGTTATGGCACTGACAAGACGATCACGAAGATGGCGGTTCTTGGAAAAGGTGATGGAAATACCATACTAAATGGTGAGTGTAGACAGACAGAGGACAGACATTTCCTTAAAGGGATAATTGGATTGTTTTAAGATACTTTTCCTGTAAATTATTTCAATGGTCCTGGAGCAAAACCTTCAAATCTTTCTGCCCAACTCTTCAAGATAAAGAGAAAAATATAATTTTGAGGTAAGAACCGTGTAAGAACCTATTTCTAAAGATTTTAAATGGTCTAATCTCGACTCTTTAGTAATGTAAGAAAAGAAATCGAAATTTTTACTTTTGATGGGTAAAAAGATGGATTTGATTGGTTTTTGTCTTTTATTGAAAGGAGAACTTAACTTACAGAACTTAGATTTTATAGTTTTTACGAAACTTTCCTGTAGCAAGATATCCTAACTTCTGGGTTTAATATAATAATTGATAGGATTGCAAGCGAGAATCTGGTTTTGAGCAGAACCTTTAGTGGTTATATTCTTATATAAATATGATTTCAGTGCCAACAGACATCCCAACAGTTACAAAACCTGCTCCTGTTTCCAACGTAAGAAACGGTTACGATTTGTTTTTCATTTCTGTGTTTCCAGGCGAAGGATGAACCTGTTTTCAGGTGAACTCGGTTTAACAAATCCTTATTAACTTTTCATAGTAACTCAAGCAAATTTATTTCCTCCTCGTGTTAGAAGTACAGAGACCATCGAGTTTAAAGCCCCGACATGGGCTAGAGAGGAATTACAACCTTTCTAAAGCAAGGAAAAGTGAAGTCTTATTAAGATTTGACGGATTGCATCAAGCGCTTTCTGTGTTTTTTAAGCGGCATCAAATTTAGCGATGGATCTTTTTTTTTCAATCTGGCGAAAGCGAAATAAGTGGCTTTCCATCCGAGAGTTTTAACTCCAACAACTTCGGGAATTTAAACTTAACGACAGAGACTTTAATAACCGAATACCCTTTTTCAAATACCATTTCAAACATTGCGTTGAAAACATTTTGATTCTCCAGCACTGACCTTCTTCATTATAGGGCTCATCAGATTACATTTCTGTCAACAGCTTGGAAACAAGTCTTGATTTCTCTTTCAAAGACATTTTCCAAAACACTTATACAAGAGATAAAGAAGGATTTTGTGGTCAATTCAACGGACATTGCGCATTGAACGTCACTTCATTGACAACTGGTAATGGAACGGAATGCAACTTTTGTCAATGCCCAGATGACACGATATTCGTATCATTCAAACACGGCTGTCAAAGTGAATCAAAAATAAAAGAACTCTTCAAAAGTAAGCATTTTACCAGTTAAAATCATTTGATTTAAACTAGAGTCTGCTTCTTGCTCAACTTTGATCATTTTGAATGACGAGTACAATGAAGTACTGACACGCCGTTCCACGTCTATTGAAAAACCTTAAGCGAAACCAGGGCTACAGCACCGGAAGGGTTTGAATGTTAATCTTCATTCTTAGGCATGAGAAAGTTGAAACCTTGAACTTTTACATATGAGTACTTAGTTACGATTTTCAACATCATTTGTAGCCACAGATATCTTGTGCAACGTAGAATGGCGGGAAACGAGTTAGGAGAATGTTTTTGATTGATGAAATTGCCGAACTGTGGTCTTCTGATAAAGAGCTTCAGACAAGAACATTCCAGTGTTTAATATAAGAGATTTGTGGTTGTAAAGTTTCTAGCAGTATGCGAGATGTCTTTGTCAAATTTCTATGTAAATGTCGATCGAACTATGGGAATTTATTAGTTAAAACGGGGTTAAAATGCTTTACTTTATAGTTACAGGTAAGACAACGACAGATTCATCTTTGGAAATCAACAACAAAACTTTCAGTGCGAACGAAGTTCCACAATTCAACACAGATTTGTTTATGTTTGGAACATGTATTGCAATAAACATCGATCCTGGTTGTTCATATCAAGAAGGGTTATCTTCATTAAGCAAGTTAAAAGAGAACGAACACGAAGAGAAACCTTTTTTTCGGACAGCAAACAGAACTTGCAATATCACAAAGGTGTCCAGTGTTAACATTGTTGAAGGACAGTTGTTAGATGGGGAAGATGGTTTTGAGCAACCTTTTGAGTTGATGTCGTTGTCGACGATTGGTAAAGATTCTTATTGTTTAAAGGTAAAGAAAAGACCGTGATTATTTACAGTTTGTCATTTTAATTGTGAAAAGTTGAGTATTTCAGAATACTAAAACGTCCAAAAAACAACGTCCGAGAAGCTCGTTATAACTCAAAACGCGTTTAAACCAACGTGTACTATTGTAAGTTCACCTGGAAAGAATGCCATAGCCCTGTTATGTGAGGCTAAAGTGTCCATTGACTAAAATCTTTTTTTAGCCGTGATGCCTGATTTGGACTTTTATCATCGGTCTATCTTTGATTTCTTACAGTGCAAAAACTTCACATGTGACCTTACACCATTCTCATCTTTGGTCATGCAAATCGAAATAACATGCACCGGAAAAATCCAGAATAATAAAGATGAGAGAAGAAATGAATCTTTTGAAGATGTTGTAGAATATGGCGAAGGTCATAGCAGTTCCATTGTATTCAAGTTCACTGGTGAATCATATGTTAATGGTAAGAATGCACAATGAAATATTCTTGATATTCATGACACAATATAGCCCGGGATTTTTCCGGGGATTTTCCACTATCTTTATTGTTTAAATTCAGAAAAAGTGTCAAAAACCTGGTCTTTTTTGGGTGCTTCTGTATAAAATATTACATCTTCTGTTTGAAACATGTAAAGGAAAGGTACTTTTTGGTCAGGCTACTTCCTTAAGTTACTTAGGCGAACACAGGTTTAGAAATCATTATATCAGAAACCCGGTGGGCTCCTCTCTCCATCGGCAAATTTGGCCAAAGCATCGCTACAGGTTTTTTTATAAAGACTGACCATGATATTAAGAACAAGCAAAAGCATTTTAAGGCTTCACAGACTTTTAAACACCCAATTTCTACTTAACTCTTGTAAAAGAGATAACAAATTTAAAATAAACACATTCCCACAAAAAAAATGAGTTTGCCTTTGTATGATGTTGAGAAGTTTTCATCAATAAACCTTTTCGTAAATTACGTAATGATCAACGCTTACCTTATTTCAAAATATTGCCATGGCAAAGCGAAGAGTACCAAAAGAGTTCATAAGAAGTTTACTCTTTTTTAAATAGCATAAAACTAGAAGGATATAATTACCATCCTAATGGTTTCAAAACGAGGCAACCGTTGCACTTAAAATAATTTATGAAATAAAATTTCATTTTTCACTTGTCTTGTTTTCCCTTTGTTTAGCCTCCGCGTACGCAGATATTTTTGAGGAGAAAGAGGTTGTGGTACCAACTACTGCAAGTACCTTTGCACCATTCACCGTAGGTTTATTTCAGAATTCAACCCGTATTCAGTAATTTTCATGGATTTTCTTTGACGCTCTCGAATTTTTGCCTTTTTTTTTCACGGAGATGATTATCGGACGAGACTGCTTACACGTAAAATTTGAACATTGAAATGCAGGAGACAGAAAATTACGCGAGTTTTCGACTTAGCAAAATTAAATCTCGTGAATTTTTATGCTGATTTACAAAAGTCTAATAAAGGTTTAATCTAATTCCAGCAAATCATAATAAAAACACCGTAGATATTTTAATTACGACACATGTCAGCCAGCAATCACGCGATAACATTCTCAACTTTCAGAAACAGCAGAACCATGCAAGTTCTGGGAGATCAAGTTCAAGTTTCAAATCAACAACCGTCATCGGGATTCTCAGTTCATTGGTTGTGGTTTTGATTGTAATGATTGCATTACTGGTACATACGAGAAAGAGATATCTGAGGAAGTAAGTTAGTCTATCAACGAGCTCCAATCCCCGATCACGACATCACACCAAAAAAAATTTAACACACCATTACTCGAAAAAATTCTTTCATAACGTAATTTAACAAAAAGATTCTCTCATTAAACACGCGTCTTGCCTGTACCAGACGACCACGGCTTTTTCCTCGACACCATGATAGAGGCTATCACGCATCACGCTTTTTGAACTTATAGATCACGCCAGCACGCCAAAAAGACATCATGTGATCGTGAAAACTACTGGGGAGAGGGGAACAATTTCCCTGTCTATCCTACGCTCCCGTTTCTCATATTTTCACAAATTTCTGATATTAGAAAACAATAAGACACATCTCTACACATAACACTACTAAAGGTTTTAGTTATTTTTGGGTGTAACGACAACTAATCACAGTTTAAAATAAAATGTAGTCCGCTGGTGCCGTACAAAAACCGTTTTTCTGATTACTTACTCAATTTCGGTAGCCAGGCAGGCCATTTAAAATTACATTTTAAAAAACGTCAAATTTTATTATTTTTAGGAAGAGAACGAAATGCGGTCATCATTATATATCGGACGAAAGAGATGAAGAAGAGGATATGAGTAAGTTCTGGACCAATTCTCTATGATGCGTGTATGGCATTGTCGGTTTTTATATGTTAATAATAAGTTGACTTTATTAGTTCTTTCAATAATACATTCGACTAAGTTATCTACTACTGAAAAGTCTGTTGAAAAATGTTGTTCAAATCAGGGGGGTCAGTGTACTAGAAGGTGGCATGTATGTGTACTACAAGGTATTTTTCAATACTTGACACCCACCCACCCCTGAAGTACACTATACTACATGGAAAAATCCCAAAACCACCCCATACCCCCTATTTACTACCGGGTAGTACCTGGAAAAAACCAAAACAACCCCATACCCCCCATTTACTACCGGGCACTACCTAGAAAAATCCGGAAAATAAAGAAACTTTTTCAGAAAATCGGAAAATCGGGTAAACATTTTTCCAAAAATCGGGAAATCGGGAAATTGGGAAAACTTTTTTCCAAAAATCGGAAAAACAGGAAAATTTTTCTCAAAAATGCAAAATGCGTGAGAAATCAAACTTTTCAAAATTACGCGAGACCATGTGGAAATGCATGAGTCTCACACCCAATGCGTGAGAGTTGGCACCAATGTTGAATGTTTGAATTCAAATGTTCGAATGTTTACATTGACTCGATAAACCTTCATTTCAGTGGGATCTAGTAGGATTTCAATTCATTCCAAGAAGTTTGGAAGAATGATCTTGGACAAACTTGGCTTGATCAATTTATGATAGAACAACTTTACATTTCTATTTTAGCAGATAATTTCTGAACCTTTTTGTTTCCACACTTTTAACATCGATTTTGGACCCAACACCCCTATTTTGGTACACAGGTAGTAAAAATCAAATTCGATTTTGGACCCAGCACCCCAATTATAGTACACAGGTAGTACATGACAAATTTTTTTCTCAAACACCCACCCACCCCAGGATACATGCCACCTTCTGGTACACTGACCCCCCCCTGTTCAAATTTTAAATATGACAATTTTAACATGTTTACCGCCCGCCATCAAAGAAGCGGTAATAATGTGTATTTCATAACCAACATGCATATTTTGGCAGTAAAATAGCAAAAACATGCTCAGAATCATGAAAATATTATCTCACAATACAGTCATCCACGAAATCAGATCTTAAAATCGCGAAATTCAATCCACGCAAAATCAATTTCATACGCGGATATATTCGAGCATCATGATTCGAAGCAAGCCCGAGGAGGGGGAGGGCAGTCAGGCAAATTGACTGACGAGTATGTACGGCGGTTAAGGGTATGTTTTTCAAGGTAGCAAAAATGCAGTGTGAGTATAGACTTTTGATAAATGCACTGTACTCAAGTACCACAAAAACCAAGCTAAGACCGATAATACTTTATCATTTCAGATTTTGTCCAACTCAAAGGCAAATCAAAAGGCAATAAATACTCCGAAGTCGCCATTTTACAACAAAGAAACACGGACCAAGTAAGGTTTACTACTACAAAGGTTATTGCTCCGGTTTTTCTAAATTGTAAAATTTCAAAGATTTTTCTTTTGTTTGTGAAAAAATCTTACACGAGTTACCCTAACGAGTTCTTTTTTATTTTGGGAGAAACTGTCCAAAGGGAATAAGAAGAAGTTCTCTCGGTCAATTTAAGCAGGACTGTGAGAAAGTTTACGCTTGCAATGGGCTCACTACGTTTGCTAAATACAACAATGACTTTCCAAAGCACTTTCCCGCGGTCATTTATCTTTTCTATGAGAATTCTTTATAAGCAGTATTCCCACATTTCTGTGTCCAAGGCATGGCGACGCTTGCTAGTCTAGCTTTTTGCTGACAAACTATATTTTTTGACTCGTTCACAGGACACAACTTTGAAAGGGAAAGAAAATTTATACTACGAAGCGTCCAGCATGGGGGATGTGAAAGTCAACAGTCTATACACTGAAAATGAAATATCACAGGCGGGTTATCTACAAAACGAAAATGATATGTATGGAGTAGAGTATGGTACTTTACACGGTGCAAACTCAACTCTTGAAAGTCAAAACAACATGTATAGCACTGCTACGAACCTGTTAAATCCAAAATCTGAAGCTGAATTAAACTTTGGCTTACCTCCACAAAGTCAAGTTTCGGGTCATCTCTATGCTGGTGTTACTGATCAGACCATATTTCCTTCACCAGGGAATTTATGTGCTACAACTGATACCCAACAGGCTGGATATGCAGTTGTGGATAAGCAATTATCTCCACAATTTAGTAATGCAAGTATTCCATCATCTCAACATCCACAGACAGAACATTTGTACGCTTCTACTGACAAACCATTAACTCCCCAATATCAAAACAAGAACATGATATCTCCACAAGTTCCGACCTACAATCTCTACGAAGAAACAGAGCCCGAAGACCCACATCTATACGGAACAGTCAGCGATCTAAATACTGGATATCAACCTCCGGGGAAAATTACAAATACAGGTAACTCCGACTATGATACGCCAAAGATGCTCAGGATGAGCCAGCTGAAAGATATCAAACCAATTAACAACCAAAGTCATGACCGAGAGACCGGAAACTTGTATTACGGAAAGGGACAGAATATTAAAGAACCGTATTACGGAAATATGGATTCTGTCAATCAAAAAGACTCAGAATATGCGTATGCTTCTGATAAGAGATGTTAACCAAAAAAAAAAATCTCAGGTGTCTAAAACAGGTGGTATTGAAAAACGTTAAAACTTTAATTGATAACTAAAAATGCAAGGTAAAATTAGGAAAAAACTGTAAGAAAATAAGAGTTGCACTTTTAATTGATGCAATGTTAGCCAATTCAATATTTCATAGATTACAGATTAAAAAAGAATAGAAAGTTTTACCTACTTTAAATTTAAGATGAAAGGGGTCTTACTTTTTGGGACACACTGCTCAAGATTTTTTCTCTATTATTGACATTACTTACATCATAATTCAGACAGTGGCGGATCTGAGGAGGAGGTGCTTAGATTTTATGACGGGGAGCCTTGATTTTCTTATCAGGAGTATAGCTAAAAGGGACACTCTCCGTCATGAATTTTGGTCACCACTTGCAGTATTTTTCTTTACCGAATTTTACCCCCATCCGCACTTATTGTTTGTATTTCTGTAGATGATACAAACATTTTCGTAGTATTAACAAGTATTTTGACTAAAACATCATTTTGTAAATAAAAATCCTGTACATTTTGATCATGTTTACTTTTAAAAATCCAAAGAAAAATACATTTTATTTTAAGTATTTCAAAAATAGTTAATTTCGCTATTCTTTCAGACCTATGAGTTTTATAGGCTATATTAGAAGAGAGATATAGACAAGCCTACTTGTCTAGGCCGATTATCAGTAAATTGTTAAACTAATTACTACTTTTGAGATAATTCAATGAGATACCGATTTTAAACTTTTTGGAAAGACAACCCAGAGTGGAATATCATGAAAATATTTTCTTCCAGAATTTTAAAATATGAAGATAATGGGAACTCTATACCCCTTATGTATTTAAGTCTAGCTAGAAAATACCCAGGAATGAAATAGTTAAATTTGAAATGAAATAGGTGGTGGCAAAGTTGATGTATAAAATGATAACAAGTCAAGACATTATAAGACTTTGCTGCCCGGGGGGAGGGGCACTCGTATGTTCCGACCCACGACACGTGCCGCCCTTAAGGGTAGGTTTTCGAGACCCTCGAAATGCACTGTAAGGGTGTACTTTTGATAGTGTCTAGAGGGTCTTCTTTTACCCGGACATTATATTACACTGTAAGGGTGTTTTGAGGACTGCTGAATTGAAGTCTGACAGTAAAAATCTGATTTATCTTTATAATTGTGACTCGCACCAATATTGATTTATTTTGCACATTGTGTCGACTTCTCGGGCTTGTTTTCAGGTGGCTCCAGCAAAATAGTATATGAAATCGAACTACACTGTAAGGGTCATAATCGTTCGGTAAAATGCACTGTAAGGGTACTATTTCACTGCTAAAAGGCTTCACTGTAAGGGTCCGATTTTTAAAGCCATCTTTTTGGCGGCACATGTCACCATTTAAAAATCAAGTGCCCCCGGGCTTTGCTGACTCTAAAAACATCAAGTTAGGTTTTTAATATTCGGAAAATATTGAAAGTAAAAAAATTTTTAAGCAAACATTTTTACGCTTAACCCTTTAAGTGCCGATGTCGTATAAATCAGACATGGACTATGTAGGAGGGCGAAGCCTTAGTCCAGTTTGAGTTAGAAATTGTCATTTTTGATCTAACTCGTAGGAATTGGATTGGGTTTTATCGTCAAGGAAAAAAATCAAAAGTGAGTCTTTTCAGCGAGATTTTAAGCTAAAAAGTCAGAAAAATGCAAATATTGACAAAAATCAACTTTTTTAAGATTTGATTGACCATTTTAGGTCAACGAGTGAGCCAAGAACCTCCATATTTGGCCCTGATTTACTTGATTCTGTCCTCTAGCGAATTGATTTGAAGTTTTACCACTGGGAACCTATCATTCAGGCAGGTCCGTGCAGCTATTCAACGGACTAAAAACGAGCTTCAAACTCCTAGATCCGGAGATATAAGCCTTTAAAGTTTGAACTAGCGATTTTCTTTAAAAAACTTAGAAAAAACGACCGTGGCGCTTAAAGGGTTAAAACTCAAAAACTTATGAACATCCGAAGGCTTTTAGAATCTTGGGCGTTCTTATAAAGAACGTCTACATACCGTCATACAAGTATAACGTGATAACAGACTAAAATGTGAAGTTGTGCTTATAAATAACTAATAATACCTCAAATACTATCATGCGAGTATAATATGTGGTATACGTCATCGACTTATTATTCCAAAGGTTATTAAATATCCCTCTTCGTCTGGTTAGTGACTGATCTATGAATAAATGTCCTTGACATTTTCTTGTTATTAAAAGTGTGTTTTGTCATATTATGTTCAGTGTCATATGAGTGCAGTAATGTTGTGTTTTGGTTTCTCAACGAAAATGTAATATGAACCTGTGATGGTTATATACTTTTATGTACTACATACATCATTTTTGTGTGATTGGCAATTTTTGATAATTTTTGAGTAATTTGTCGATGTTGTGTTACAGTGGTTTGTACCTTTTTTCTCTTGAATACACCCAAGACACTTACCGTGATTCACCATCCAAGCTTCTCAAACAAATAATTTGTTGTTGCAGTACAGTATTACAGTCGACAATCAATAGTGTATATAGGCTTTATTTGTTTGTTTCAAAAATTAGAAACATTTTAACATCAGGAATTGTACTTTCGCTTTCTGCATTTGTCTGTAGGAGAATCTAAACATAACTGAAACAGTACTTATGAAATACATTCTCAGGGCTTATAACCCATTTGTCAGAAGCTTTGTTGGTGGATGAGGGGTGGCATATCCAAAAAAGTGACACAATTTGAAAAACTTAACGTCCTTACATTTTTACCGTTGTAAGATTTTTATGTTTCCAGAAAGTTTCCAAAAAGTTTACAGACTGATAGAAGGTCTGCTCGAAAGATGAGCTCAAATGTGACATGGACATGGACATGGTGAGATGACTTCATGTCATCAACGTTACTAAATGTTACTAACGTTATAAGTTTGGTGTATTTTTATTACGTCATCAAAAGTAAAATTTTGACATATTCACACAAGTTTTATTTTGAAACAAGAACGGTAGATCAATCGATTTGAAATGAGCCAACAAAGCTGAATGATGAATGTAGAAAGACGCTGAAATGCTGTGTTTTCGTTGAACTAAAAGCCAACCAGCGTTCTAATTATACTACTGACTTTCCGAACCGGATCAATGGTCTAGGAACAAACAGATAAATTTTTAATTTGAGGTCATTTAGACACCATGTTTTGCATTTCCCTGATTTGATACTGATTGTAAACTGGACAATTTATAGTCTGAGACGAGTTCCATGTAAGAACACCCCTGTCTCTGTGCCCCAGTGGGTGAGAATCAAAAACCTGAAATTCACTGGGGTCAAAAGTATTCTTTCAAATATTGAGTGGGGTGGCGAAAATTTCCTTGACATTCACTGGGGTGAGAAAGAATCTTTTGCATGAGTTAAATTTTCGTTAGCCTGTGTGTTAGACTGTAGACCGCTTCGAAGGTGATGGCTAACTTTTGGTTTAGTGCTAGTAAAAATCTGCTTCTTACATGCTACTAAATATCACTAGAAATATCATTTTAATCAGGTGGATCTACTCTGTAATCACTGTAACATGAAATGTAATGAGGTCTGGGGGAAGGGGGCTCTAGAGGCCTGGGGGGGGGGTACTTAGGCAATTTGAGGGCACGTTATGTGCCGCCCTTAAGGGTACCTTTTTGGACTTACAAAGTCCCGCTAAGGGTCAGAAAAATAGGACAATTTCGACATTTTACCCCCTGAAAGATCGAAATTTGGTCAAAATTGGTCAAATTTGTCCCGCTAAGAGACGCAAAATTCCCAAAATTCTCCTTTGTTTTCTCCTTTTTAGTCCCGGTAAGGGTCGAAAGTCGGGCGGCACCCCCGTCAGCTCGCAACTCTAGTACCCCCCCCCCGGTATAGAGGAGCAGTACGTTATATCAAATTTTATGAACTCTGGAACCTAGTAATGTTTAGTCAACATGATTTAAGTAGAGGTCTTTCTTTCAGTATCTACACAAGTGAGAAAGCCTCTCGAAAATCTTTCAGGCTATAACCTAGCTTTAAAGAAAGAAAGGTACAAGTACTACTGTGGTTTGCGCTGACAGAAATTTTTGATTTTCAACCCCGTCTCGTTTCATTTTCTACGTTTTAAAATGACCATGACAATGACGATAGAAGTCGGGTTCAATACAGTTAATATATTGAAGTGGAACATTTTATGGCAAGCGAGCGAAGCGAGTAGATTTTTTTGGCTTTTTTGGATATTTCACCTTTAAAGAAGGGGAAGGACAAAATTCTAGTGATTTTTTGAAAGAAAAGTTCTACTGGGGTACGTTAAAATAAGGGCATTTCGAGTGGGTTGTGTGTAAACTTTTCATCATTTTCAATGGGCTGTTTTTTTACTACAACATTCCATTGGGGTGAGTGATTTGTCCAGTGAGGCTAAAAAATGAGCCATTTTTGGTAAAAAATTTCACTGGGGTGGCCAGTGGGGTGGATCCCACTGGGTCACAGAGGCAGGGGTGTGTAAGAGGAACAAATGCAAAGACGCGAACCATATTTTCCCGCGCTAATAAAGCTTTACGGACGATAGCATAGTTGAAATCGGTCTCAAAATAACTAGTAATGATTTGTAATTGTGACAGAAAGAGGAAAGTCAGGATCCCTGATTGAGGCTATAAATCTTTAGTTGGCGAGCAGAAAGTAAGAGTAGTAAGTAGAAATTCATTCGATCAGTTTTTCTTCCAATCCTATATTATTTCAGTTAATATTCTACTTTAAAGTTTCATTTTTATACAGTAGTAAAACAAAAAGCATAATGTACAAAGCACTTGTTGTCATCTCTGCATTACTAATTTGCTTGAACGCAGATAAAATTACAATCGATCGACAAAAAACGACTAAAGTCGGTAGCACTCGTTTTTGGCGAGTGAATGATCTGTTTGAAAACCCATGGTCGGATGAACGATTTTGTGTACAATTGAACGGGGAATGTTTTGATCAAGAATGCCATCAGTGTCAATGTAACGAGAGGCCAGGAGAATCTAAAATGTTCATCTCATATAAATATGGATGCATGGATAATGCTAAAGCTATGACAACGTTAAGTCCAGGTATCATTACACAGATATCTATATGAAACACTAGATGGAGCTTGTACGTCCCCGCCGAAGCAAATTCTTTAAAAAGTAGACCATCAGTGTCAATTTATAATTTCCTTGTTTCTCACCATGCTTGTTGATCGTTTTGATTGAGCTATTTGCCGGCGCCGAACTTTGGTCTACTGTGGTGAAATTTGCCGGTGTATTTTAAAGCCCTATTTGAAAAATACTGATAATCGAAAACCGGCATCCACTAACGAATACGTGCTACTTAATCAAAACCTTGTAGTAGTCTGTTATTCAGGTCAAATATGTAAGGTCACGAGGAACGATGACCACCGAGTGATACAAAATGCAAGCATAGCAATATAGAGGTTCCTGGTTTAAACCTCCGTTCCTTTCAATGTTCCGATTAGTTCATAGATATGCGAGCCGGCTGACTGTGGACCTCGTGAAAACCACCAATACATTGTCCAAAAGTTCTTGACTATATCCAATCAAAACTTTCCTTCTTTTAGGTAAACCATGCTGGCCTCCTAACACAAACACAGTAGGTGACGTAATTCTACATCCAGGATTCAGCCCTAAAACAGAGAAATGTGTATATTTCACACACGTCGATCAATATGTAAACCCATACAGTAATTGCCAGTTCGATAAAGTCTTACTGTACGATCAAGGATCGTCCACTTTTGTTGAAGATAACGCTTTTGAGCAGCGATACGATTTAGAATTTGGACATTTACAACATACAGCCAATGGGATATTTGAATATTGTGTGAAGGTAAGCCAAAAGTATACCCATATCGCGTCTGTCAAATATATTTCAAAGACCCAATATCGGTACATATTGTCTGCTTTTGTTGAAGATAATGCTTTTGAGCAGTCATATGATTTAGGACAACGAACTGATTAACGGAGAGAAAAAAGAACGACGAATGAAAAAAATACTGTGAGCCTAGAGTGATAATAATTGAGTTGTTAACTGATTAATTGGGGACAAAAATATCACCGAATGGCAAAAAATAAAACCATTATATTTCGTCCATTTTCTGACTCCATATTTCAGTGCACATCAGGCAACAAATGTGACTTTGGATCATGGAATGGTCAAATTGTTAAAGTCTTGTTTACATGTCAGAATTTGAACAACGACGACGATCACTGTTTACTTTTTCACAGAAGTGGAAGACTCGATGTTGACAGTAAGACAAATTGTAGCCTTTTATTTTCGGGGGAATCCATGAATGGAATATCTCTGATGTTTTACCCATCTTTACCTACCGTGAGAATCAGAGTGTATGAATCTTACACTGTGAGGACAAACATCGATTCTAATCAGCGTGCATACAGCAAGAACAAAAGTAACCAAGGCAATTACCCATGATCTTGAATAAAGGCCGAGCCAATCAATGTTACACACTTTAGAATCGGATAAACTCGGGAATGTTAAAAAAGGATCTCTTTCGAAAAGGAAACTCGTGAAAATTGCTGAAACTAGATATAGGTAATTGTATAGTCTATTTCCTTAAGCTTAAATGATGCTATGGGCTCTCCATCTTCGTTTCTTTGAATAGTAATGCGATTGAGACCTGTGCGTTAGAATTCTTACAGTCCGTGTGTCACAAGTTAAATTTCAGAGAAAGCTAAATTGAAAAATTAAGTGTATTTTTATGCTACAGTACTTGTTAAGAAGCATTCCTTAAACATTATTTACGAAACCTTCGTTTAGAATCAGTAGCACCCACTCTTCCACCCACGCTACCACCGGTAACCAAGGAAACATCCACCACCACAACGAAAGCACCAATCAAACCGACACATGAAGCAACGACATCACCAACTACAACTAACTCAACAATGGATGGAAAGAACAGCGGGATAACGAAGGTGGGTACAAATCCACAAACAAAATAAACTTGACATGTCGGGTGAAAAGTTGGATTCTTTCAATACTTCGCGGTGAAAAACCGAAAATTTTCGATACGTGACCACCTAATAAAGCTATTTCAATATAGAATTTTATTCACTGGAGAAATGTGTGGAGAGGTCGTGGAAAGGAAAAGAAATGGAGAATTGAAATTTTCGATTGTTCATGTGTTTTTCCTTTTAGGAGACATCATCTGAGGATTCCTCAACGACGACCATCATCATAATCGTCATCGTGGTTTTACTTTTAGTGGTGGTCATCGTTATCATTGTATTCGTTGTACGAAGGAGAAGACAAAGGTAAAGAAACCTCTGACGACTTCCCATACCCAAACAAGCATTCCCGCGATCTGTTTTATCTGGATGTTTTATTTGCAGTGGTCACAATATTTGTGGGTGTCACCCAATTTCTAAAAAGAAAATTTGTTTGCGCATAATTCCAATCTTGGAAGTCCCAAAAACCTTTCCCTTTCCTTATTGCATGGTCTAGTGGGGGAATTGGAATTAGGTCTCTTGATTTTACAAATCTAAAGGCCGCTATCCACTCAGCATTTTATGTTCGGTGAACAAGGCGCACGGCTCGGGCGCTTTGGTCGCTGAACGCTTTTCTCATTCCACTGATCCAAAATAAAGGGGAGATGTGCTGCACATTTTTCTTTTCTCTTTTGTTTGGAAATTCTTTTCCACACGGTACAAAAAACTTAAATGTTTCCTCTGATTGGCTATTTTAAAATTAACAATAGGGAAGCTGCACAGCCTAGCGAAAAAAGTTGAAAAGTTTCAACTCTTGATGCGCTCAAAGCGATAGCCTTTGAAGGCTTGATTTATGTAATTTATGCAATAATTAAACCGCGCGCCTTGTTCGTCGACCATAAAATGCTGAGTGGGTAGCGGCCTTTATTAAAGCGGGGTCCAGGAGGTCAAAAAGGCCCCTTCGTCCGCGGAACAGGTGACTGTTCGTCACCATGCCAAATAGCAAGCAAGCACGAGAAAAGAATCAAATCACGTGCGCAAAGTTACATTCAACTTTCATTTCTTTCGTCTAATACGCAGGAAACAGTTACATGGGCACTTGGTGAACGCGGATTCCAGGGATTTACAAATGGAAGACGTTGCATCACCTTCAAGGAGGTCAGAAAAACGTGAAAATGATTATACATCAGTTGCTACCAATTATGCGTCACCTAAAGATTTGGTAAATAACCTTCACCACTATAAACTTATAACAGTTACTTATACAATTACTATTATACAGTTACCTAATTCGTAAATTCTTTTCTCAAAAATTTAAAAAATTGGCGATTTATTTGTGATTATATAGTTCCTCTCAGATTAAGAAACACTTCAAAAGACGGATAGTCTTCAAAAAGTGGAAAAAGACGAACGTTTTGAGAGTGAACAGTTTAAAAACAGGTAAACGAGACAGCCATTCTTCTTCTAAACTTATATTTCTCCTATCCTCGTCTTAAAGGGTCAATCTTCAGAAAATCTTTATTACCAACCATCAAATGAAGATCCAAAAGTGTCTTTCAAAAATAAACAAGCACCCTCACGACAAAGGAGTCAAAATCATTATGAGCCTACTACCGTAGATCTGACAAAACCAACTGATATTAGCGAAGAGGCAGAATATGAAGACCCGAATGCAGGCCATCTGTATCAAGCCATACCAGCTAATGCTACTTTTGAGAGAGAAGGTGGTTATACTAAGGTAACAATAATTACAGTTATGTGTTGTAACGTAAATAAGAAACGGTTTTAGGAAGAAATGGCCGAGTGATAAGGGGGTTAACGCCTCAAACCAGGGATTCCTGCTTCAAATCTCCGTCCCTTCCAATGTTCATATATAACTGAGCTCTGGCTGGCCGTCGACCTAGTGAAAACAATCGAAAAGTTCGAGATTACTATGCTATCCACGTAAAGTATCGAATCTAAAATTGTTTACCATCTCTACAACAGACGAAAAAGCTACCTCTATTAGGAGTCAGATGCTACATGGCCTCTTTTTCCTTATGACGAATGACGGCTTTTTCTTACAATTGATTAATTAGAGAAAATATACAAGTCGTGTTGCTTATACAATCGGTTTTAATTTATTGAGCAAGAAGATAATGCTAATTCCCTTTCGGTCCCTCCCGTCTACAAATTTTCTTCCTACTTTTACCTGACACATTAACCGCTCACTTTTCCCGCCTGTCATCGTTCCCGCCCGACAGTGCCAGTCTAGTGACTTTTCAACTTTTTCATGATGCTAAAGATTCCTTTTTTACAAAAGAAGAAATCGTGAAATCACATGTTTTAAGGTTTAACTATTCATTGCATCTCTTTCAACAAGATATTTAACCTGTCTTTAGATCGTTAAAAAGGAGCCGTGGGAAAATTCGCAGCCAGCACCTGGACGAATGAAAGGGCGACCAGCAGCTAGACCCCCGTTAGGATACGATCAAGTTGGAGGTGTTGATAATGATGGTGAAAAATACGAAGAGGTTGGAAATGTGTTGAGGTGAATAGCCTTTTGGTCTGTTAAGGTTTTTAGTTCCAGAATAAACATCACGATCAAGTTGATTAAAGATGTGGAGTGATGTGTAGTGTTGCGATAAACAAACAGCTCGTGGTATGAGATACCTTGTTTCAGATAAAATCAATAAAACATCACGATACAATTAAATCAAAGTGAATGGTGTTTGCTAAATTATTGTCTACTGTCTATGACAAGTACAACAACAATGGAAAAACGTCATGGTTTGTGCAGGGTTCAATTTACCTCGCGCGGATACTTCTGAAACCATTATTGAGCGGCCGATGACCACTAATACGAGTGAAATTTCCAAACTTCATATCATACCTTAATTAGCTGGGGCTTTGTTACTGATGAACCACAGCCGTTTGTCGATACATGTTTTAGGGGAGACAAGAAAGACAAAATTTTGGTACAAGGAGAGTCATTGACACGCAACTGATTATCTTTGTAGACATTTATTATTGCTACTGTTTTAAAGTCTATTTGCTTTAATCGCCTATTCTTGCTCGCTTCTACAATCAAGGTAATAATATTTGAGAAAAAAAGGAAATCCCCACGAAATTTTACACCACAAACGATTTAGAAGCGCTCTAAATTAGGTTACTTTTAACGCTAGACTTAAGACTTACGAACCTAGGATCTGAGGATCCAAAAGTCCAAGAATGGTCCAATAGGGCTCTGAATATAGCCTGGAAGTCTAAAAACCCCTCCCGAATTGAAATATTCGAATAAATTTATCAATTAGCCCAAAAGCCATTTTCTCGCCCAAACTTGAGATTGCTAAAATCGACGAATTAACCAAAATTCTCAATATATTTTGACCGAGATTGTATGTGGAAACAAGAAAATTAAAGACTTAATGGACATTTTATTGAGGGTTTTTAGATTTTTTACGTAATTTTCTTAGAGGCTTTTATCAACAGATTAGGGAAAATTTGTTTTTATAGCAAATTGTAAATAGGTGGAAATAGAATTCAAGGAAAAAAATGGCTTTTAACTTAACCAATTTCTTTTGCGGCATCCAGAAGGAAACAATCGCAAGGAAGGGGGAGGGGACAGTCAAGAGAAGTTTCCTTTTAAAGACGAGTTTCATCAAAGAGGAACAAACATATGAGACGGGAATTTTTTACGGGAGTAGCTGTTGTAAACACAGACTCTATCCGCCGCGAAACATATTACGTTTTATATAATATACAATATGTTATATCATAATAACATATTATACGGACGATAGCATCGTTTACCTTTTAGGGTGAGTTTTCCAGGATTTCCAAAGTACACTTTAAAGATAGAAATGAGAGAGAGTACACTCTAGGGGTGTATGTGAATAAAAAGTTTGTGAGCAAAACTTTGGAAGATCTATCAAATTGGGCTTAATTTTCTTCGGACTATAAGAGTCCGACATTAAAGGTCTAATATGGGTCGCACATTGTCTTAAGGGCTCTGACCATAGTCGGAATATATTGATTTTAGCATCTGAACATGAAAGTTATGTTTTAGATTCTTTAACACTTTTAACAAAGAATTGCCTTTATAAATTGCTTTTAAATCAAATCCCTTAAGAGTAATTAAGAACTTAATTGCAAAAATGACGTTATGAACTTTAAAAAGACGTTAATAATATGTTGCATCACCTTCTTTTATAAAAAGTGCTAAGTTTTAATGGGTAATTAACCTTTTTGTTTCGAAGTTTTTTCAAACTGTCCGCAAAGAATTGAACTATTTTAGATTTTGCGGAAAATTTTTCTAAAAAGATGTGTCAAAAGTTATGACTGTTTTTTCAAGCAAAATCCAGATGAAAAATTGATGAAAATCCACTATTTTGAAGATTTTGAGACAAAGAAGCATTTACAAAAATTTTCCGCAAAATTTTTTATTGTTCGGTAAAAGATACACCATCTACTGCGAAAATCTTTTCAAAATGTTTTTTCTTCGCCGAAACTAAGCTCTTCAAAGTTGAAATACTCTTCCTCGCAAAAGTCTTCATTTTCTTCTTCATCAAATTTTTTCAATGCACTTTTTGAATTTTCAGATTCAGGAATAGTTTGTCTAACAGAAAATGTATAACATGCCATAGTTTTGTTGGTTACATCAGTCAGAAAACACATTTTAAACACGGCAATTATGAAAAATTCACTATGGTCAGAGCCCTTAAGTGTATTAATTTTCGCGTGTACTAAATCTGGCGGTTGGCCAGAAATGCGATTTTTGGCGGACGGGGATATTTAAGGCACTGTAAATAAAAAATTACTTGGTATTTTAACAGCTTTTACTTAAAAATTGATGATTCCATATAGAAATTCTTAAAGATATTTTGTTAGTCTGAATCGAAGACCTCTATAGATATGCTTCCTATATAAGAGATTTTTTCGCTAGAGGATGAGCAGAAGCCTAGATTTTTGTTAAATTTAGCAGGTATTTAATTCAGCGGGTGGTAAATTATCAAAATTTTGGCGGGTATTTAATTTGGCGGATTCTACCAAAAACCGCCAAATCCGCCAAATTTAATCCCCGCAAAAATTAATACACATGAGGTAGTTGCGTTTTTAATCGAGTGCCCCTCCCACCGGGAAACAACGGAATGAAACCGTACACCCCTGTGTCAGTATTCCAGTTATAGTTTTTTAGCCAGTTGGGATAAAATGAAGAATCTATGGAATATGATGAAAAATCTAGTCACCTTTATATCTTTTTTGTTGTTCAGCTTTTATGACCTCAAATATAACAGTTGATTTTCATTGATCAATCAATCTTAGTTTGGAGATATAAAAATAACATTTTCACGCTAAGCAATGATATTCAAGAAGCGAGAATATCGTCCATGAACGTATTTGTAGTCTAAAATAAAAACAAATTCGGAATTATCCTATTTGGGCGTCGACTCATGGCAAAATTGATGGCTTTATGAGTACATATTTTGACTGCACTTGACTCAAACAAAAATTAAGCCCGAATGTTTTAGCATTATTAAAAATACGAGTTCTTATTTGGTGGACAAAGTTAAGTATAGCTAACTTCGGGGATAAGCTTATATTTAAAGTAAGAAAGAAAGAAAAGTGTTACAGATATAACATTTTTTGACAAAGTATTTTCTAAAAGAGATAGCCTTTCAAACTTTTGCTATTTTCTCGCAACCTTTTACATAAAAGTTTTCTACAGGCATGAAACTCTAAAGGTCTATAAGTGAGATTTACACCAGTACTAGTAAAGTTTGGATATGAAAATGTTGATGCAAAAGTTTATTTTGCTGACACTGCATTACTTGGTTATCACAGAATGTCAGAAACCTGTTAAATCAAAAGGAACAGTGCAGCCTCTGGTGAGTTCACATTAATTGAAATTGACTCAAAAAATGTTTGAACACTATTAAGTCTATAATGACTTCACGACTTTATTTATAATGACTAGGGAAATGGCCTTTAAAGTCGGCTGGTTCAAAGATAGACTTTATACTAAACTAACTTGACTGGGAACTCAAACAGAAACCTCAAAAAAGTCTTTACACGGTAAAGGTAAGGTAGGTAGGTAAACTATATTTTTATGAATTATCTGCGCAAAATACCTACCACAGGACTTTCTGCTAATTTGAACATTTTCAAACATTTCCCAACAAAAACTCATAGCAAAACTCCTCTCATAACTTCTACGTCGAAATTATAACGACGTACCAAGAATGTGTTACAGTGGTGCTGGTCGACCAAGAATGTGTTACAGTGGTGCTGGTCGACCAAGAATGTGTTACAGCGGTGCTGGTCGACCAAGAATGTGTTACAGTGTGTGGTCGACCAAGATGTGTTACAGTGTGCTGGTCGACCAAGAATGTGTTACAGCGGTGCTGGTCGACCAAGAATGTGTTACAGCGGTGCTGGTCGACCAAGAATGTGTTACAGCGGTGCTAGTCGAGTTTTCATTTCCTTATAAGGAGTTTGACTAAAAGAAACGCTCTCCATCAGTAATTTTGAACCTCTCATTAAATCCGTCACTGGTATTTTCTCGACAGGTCTATTTGTTCAAGTATGGGTATGTGTCTACCAACGATTTCACAGAAAATCTACCATTGAAGTCAAATACCATCACAAGTTTCCAAAAGTTTGCAGGCCTCCCCTTGACAGGTAAGAGTATAGTGGGCCATTCCATTTTATATGGATGCATACGGAGGGCGGGTGTACGAATAATTCCAGGGGTAACCCGGGAAGAATTTTCTTGGGGTCCAAAGGAATTTTTTTCGTCTTTCTAGGAGTTGAAAACTTGCTCCAGACTGATTTTAGTTCGTCCACCCTCAGTTAAAAGGTTTTTCTTCACATTTCACGTGAAACGTGAAAAGATTCGTCCATCTCCCTGTATGGAAATTTAATGGAACAGGCCATTTGAAAAACTATCAGGCAAGCTTGTCTCAAAAGTGAGCAATTTGTTTTCAAACATCTTCTTATCGTACTTATGCTAGATTAAAAAATTATGCATCGTTTGAAAGTTACTTTCAAGGAAAATTGCTTAATTTGACGATGAAGATCATTTTTCCTACTGGTTTAAAAATAGGGAGTTGGCCGCACTATTTAGAATACTTAGCCTTCTCATAGGTATTTTGGATGGCAGAACATTTCAACAGATGCGCCAACCAAGATGTGGTATGATCGATGAAGTTGAACAACAAAATGAAAACAAGATAAAAACAAGTCAAAGAACCACATCATGGCTCTCACTGTTTGACAAGAGAGAGGAGGTCCGTCCAAATTCCATACAGTAAAATACGTCAGAAAAATAACCGTAACTTTAGCTTCTAGCTTGCAATAATTTTACAGTGAGAGGCTAAAATTTGGGTTGTATGTTGTATGTTGAAGAGTATTTGCGGACCGGACTTCCGATTATTGCGAAAAAGTTACTCTTACAGAGACACAGTCCGGGAAATAGTGACCCAAGATTAATTAAAAAAATTTCATCACCTTAGAGAGACGTTTTTGTCTTTTCATGGTTAACACAAAGAGGGGAAATTCCGACCCTTAGAAAGATTACTGAGACCTTTTGTTCCTACCATTTGAGAGATTTGCGGAGGTAAAAAACCGAACTTTACCGTCCGCACATACTCAACACCTATTTTTGTCTTAGTTACCCTCCCCTTGCCCGTTAAAGAGTGAGGATTAGTTATGAGGATCTTCCCTTCCATAAAATCTCTTTACTATAGGTTCTAAGTATACAAGGCTCAGAATTATAATTTCCTATTTGAGATATGTTTGGTAGAAACGTAAGAGGTGAAAGAGAGTACAGAATTAATATTGTGTAATAATAGTTTTTATCTTTTTCACGTAATAGAAATTGCTAACATGGTCAGTCAAGAATGGAGGTCAACAGATAACAAAAGCAAAGGTTGTTCACATCATCACGAAAGCATTCAAACTTTGGTCTTCTGCGTGCGATATTCGTTTTAAACAAGTGCGAAACAATCCTGATATTGAAATCAGCTTTCAGAGTCGAGGACATGGCGACGGAAATTATTTTGATGGGAGAGGAGGTAAATATTCGGGGATTTCAGGGATGTTGGAAAAACGAATTTCACCAGTTGGAAACTTGCTTTAGAGACTACTTCAGAATTGATTATTTAATCTCGATTGGAAAACTAACATAACCTCCCATCCCGATATTAAAAGTATGAAGACCCCCTATGGATATATATTTCAGACGTAGACAACAGAATTTGAAATTTCCGAAAGGGAAGTTTAATATACTGAAAAATATCAAATATTGAGATCAATTTGACCGAACTGAGGGAAGAAGGTTGAAATTGTAATGGGAGGGGCGAGCATGATTCCTTCTAGAAAACGATTTGAACTACTCTGAGAGACAGGCAAACATCCCCCCCCGTGACACAATCTTTCAATGGCTACTAAAAATTACTACTTAATTTTACTTATTTATTACAAACCCCTGAAATATTATCCCATAAAGAAACAGGTATCAAATCTTTCTTCAGGAATTCTTGCGCATGCGTTTTACCCACAATCAGGAAAACAAGGTAGTGAAACACTGGTTGGAGATATTCACTTTGATAATGCTGAACAATTTGAAGCTCAAAGTAAAGAGGGACGAAACTATTTTGTATGGCTTGCTACTCATGAAATTGGTAAGAAAAGAAATACAGAGTTGACTATCTCTAATTCGATCTTCACGAGACCAAGAGTCGTCTTCGAATTACGGAGAGTATTTTAATTGACTTGCTAGATTTTGCACGATATCTTTATCAATTTATAGGTTCGGGTGAAAGAGCTAACTAAATTAAGGAAGCGTTATTTCTACTTGTGACCTTATTGTGATTTATGATCGAAGTAAAACCGAAACGAGAGGGGCAAATCATGCTGAAGCGCTACTGCCATGGCTAACGTTTAAAATCGAATCCGCAATTTCGATGACAGATTCAACAATGCTTTCTTAAATGTTACTTTTACTCCAGCATTGAGTGAAAAAAACGCAGATCGGGCATTCAGCGATAATGGCTAAGTCCTGACCCTAAATAAAAAATTTGCTTTCTCTTCATAGGTCATTCACTTGGACTCCGTCATTCGCAAATCAAAGGCTCAGTTATGTTTCCATGGTACGACAAACAAAAACACAAAATGGTTAAACTTCACAAAAGCGATATCCGTGCTCTAAGAAGATTATATAAGAACGTTGAATTGGCCCCACCTACGACCTCAAGTGGCCTTAGTACGCCAAGTACTGATATGAAGACCCCTAGTTTGATATTTACAACAAACCCCGAGTCAACTTTGGAGGCTTCTATTGGTCCAATGAGAACAACAGGGAGAATAAGAAGTGAAGGAGTTTCAACGAGTAGCGAGGATTCAACGAGTACTGAGGTTTCAACGACCGGTGAACCTGTCACAACACACGAAACAACACTTTCTTTAACATCCACAGCCACTCCAAAAGGTAGGAGACGACTTTCCGATGGAAAGTAAAGAGTGGAAAACTGATTTTGTAGCATAGTGCGGAAAGGGGTCTGATCCCCCCTTCTTAAATGATCCCCCCTTCTTGACATCCCCCCAACCTTTAAAAATGCCTATCCCCAAGGGTTTCGGGCTAAATTTTTATGGTAAAAAGGGAAGGGAAACAGTAACGAAAAATTTAGTCTGGCAAATATTATCCAACTTTTTAGTGAAAATAAAGAACTTCCTTTCATGCAGACCAAATTTCATAACAGTGCTGGAAAATAATCTACAATATATGTAAGCCCCCCCTCCTTGCTACCCCCCCTTTTTAGTGAAAATTTCTGATCCCCCCCTTCTTCACTTTTTTGGAAGGTGTCATCCCCCCCCCCTTAAGAAAGGAGGGGGGTCCGAACTATGTGTAGTCTTTACGATTCTAGCAGCTTAACTCTTCTGACTTCTGAGAAACAAGCCTTAAAAATAGAAATCTTTTTTTCCCTCAATAGTCTCAACAAAATCTGAGTCAGGGGATCCAACAGAAACCCTGCAGACATCGACAACTAATTACCAGGAGCCCACCGTAGAGACGTCATCAACCATGACAAGCACCAATCAACCAGCCACTGAATTTAAGGAAGTATCTAACGCAGTGATGGAGGGGTCAAGCATTAACCCTTTTGAATCGAGTACGCAGCCTGCAATGATTATACCTTCCACCACAGAAATCTCATCAACGATTAACTCAATAGAGACAACAAAATCAAACGAAAATGAGGAAAAAGCAGGAACTACGAAAGATGTTAATACTTTGACATGTCCAAGAGCTGTCGACCAGATCGAAGCAGTTTATCACAGCTCGAGATATGGGATTACTTTCGTTTTCAATGAGAATAACATGCTATCTTTTGTAAGACCGAATTCGTTGGAAGTTCTTGTAGTGAGCAGGTTTAACTACCTACCAAAGATCCGAGATGGCATTGATGCTGTGTTGAATATTGATGGTGAGAATAGAGGGCCATACCAAATCATCTTCTCTGGTGAAAGGTAAGATATCAATGCCATGGAATCTCATATTTAGTGTCTGAGTGTCTGAGTCCAATTGTAGTTCTAGGAAAAACTCATAAGACAAAAATTTGCGTGTGTATTTATTATGGATAAGAACAATAAGACCTTAGTAAGAATATTCACTGTAATTTAAATATTAGAGCGGGTACCTCAATCGGTCGAGCATTCGCCAAGTGTTGTGGGTTCGATCCCTGGTCACCACCAACTCAGCCGAAAGAGTAGCTTAGATTATTTGCTGTGATATGGGCGGTAAGTAATGGGGATCTGAGTGGCACTCCACTTCAGCATTCAATCTCCCAGGCCTAATGCAAATAGAAAAGAGGATAAACTGCCACCAGATGAATATACTTACTTTACTTACTTAACGAGTATTATTTTTCAGCTACTATCTTTATCGAGATTTCGTCTCGAACGTTTTCAAGAAGGCTGGACCTTACTCTATACATGATGAGGAAAATCCAATGAACTTTCAATTCCCAAGATGGGTCAAGAAAATTGATGCAGCAATGACATGGACTTCTGATGGCATGACCTATTTCTTCACCGGTGAGTTTATTTCTTTCGTCAATTATTAAAAATTGCTGAATTTGGCTATGATATAGCAAAGAATACTATATGCTCCTGAAATATCAGTTGCAAGTTCAAACCCTCTGGAATTCTTTTACAAAATTAAAAAAATTCAACCCTATTGAGTTTCAGTTTTGAAGGGTTTTGGTCATCCTCCAAATTTATTAAATTCCATGTGTTTTAGCCCTCCCTTGAGCGATATTTGTAATGGTATTCATAATGGAAAACATCCTCCCTATTCAAATCTCCAAGTCTACATGCCTGATTGACCTGCTTCTATTGGCAATATTGAATGTGCATGAGTCGTGACATGCAATGGTCCATTCCTCTGAAATGTCCTTATATCAGTCGGTTAAAGCCTTGACTGTACACTCATTCCATTATGTTCCGGAATCTTCACTAACTGAAAGAATGAGGACTACAAAAATAAAAGTTGAATTTCTCTATTAGATGCACTGTATTGGAAATATGATGCAAAACAAAAGAAGATGGCGGACGGCTATCCAAAACAAATCAAAACCAGATGGGAGGGAATTCCAGATCAAGTCGATGCAGCATTGTCTTCGGAAGATTTGGATGTCACTTATTTCATTTCTGGCGATATGGTCTACATTCTCAATGATAGGTAAAACTTGTTACCATCAGTTCCAAATCTTATGTACCCCCAAGAATGCAACTACCTTATTGGAACTAATTTTCGCGGGAACTAATTTTCGCGGTCGAAAAAAAATAACCGAAAAATTGCATTTCGCGGGTCTTAATTTTCGCGGTTTTTTCCATTCTGGAATTTTCGCGGGTTTTAATTTTTGCGGTTTTGCCCTTTTTTGGACAAATTTCTTTCATTTTCCTAGGGATTTTTCAAATTTTTCGATAAAATTGGAAACAAATTGTATTTCGCGGGAATTAATTTTCGCGGTTCTTAACTCTCAGAATTTTTCGCGGGATCAAATTTTCGCGATTTCGACGAAAAACCGCGAAAAACGCTAAAATTAAAACCCGCGAAAATTAGTTCCAATAAGGTAAACAAATCCCGTGGTATTCTATTAATCTAAAGTATACTCTTCGATAATGAAGTGTCTGTTGAGTACTATCTACTTTAAAACTTTAAAATATATAGCCGATGAAGGAATCGAATCTCCTATGTAGGATTCGAAGCCAATTATTTCCTACATATGTGGTGCGACCCGCACGGTTTTCATACAAATGATGGACTGGAAATAACATTTACCGGTAGAATAATAAAAAAGTAAAACGCGAAAACAAAGAAAGTGATAAATTCAAACCGGTCCACTTTAGTTTTCGGCTTGAAACTCAATGTTCATACCCTATAGCAAAGGAAAGTTTTCTTTTACTTTAGAACTGGTTATGTAAGGGAGACGATGACAGTTGCAGAATTCTTGAAATGCCCATGAAAAAATGACCTTATAACAACAAACAGCAAAGATAAAATACTTATATTATTATATCCAAAATGCAAAATGCAAAAGAGCCAAAAGAGATGTACAAAGACCAAAACCCTCGAAACCCTCCTCCAAACTTTTTTTCATTATTATTGAGATCGTTCAACCCAGTGACACAAACGTCAAAAACAATACCATCCAACTTCCAAACAACGTGAGACAACGCTGGGATACTATATAAACTTGCGTCTTACGTTTTGGATCCAGATTTTTATGAGGAACTTTTTCTCCAAAGCAACGGGGATGTTGTAACAATCTGTCTATTTAAACAATCTGTCTATTTAAACATGAAACAAAGAAATAACTGAAACTTACGTCCAAATTGAAAAAGTTTTTCCATCCCCATTTATTTCCTGCGTCTATCCGATTCTTTGACAGCAAAATCAATTCCAAAAATCCAAATCTTCTTTTTATTTTTTTACATATTCTTAGTACAACAATAAACTAAAAGAAAAACAGAAGAATAAGAAAGATCCATTCCTCGTCGGTTCCAAAAGTTCAGATTTCCTAACGTTCTCATTGAAATATCTTATCATGTATATGTTGCATGAATGTAATATTTTTTGTCACAATATTTCTACGCTTGCACACTTTCTTTCACTTGTTTGTATATAATATTTCGAAATGACAAGAGATCGAATCTTATCATGTTTCGGAAAAGAAAGAGCCAATCAAAAACGAGATATAACACAAGTCATTTAAACAGCGCGATTTGATTGGTAAAAATATTGTGAAATAATTTAAGTAGTCAATTTCTTGAATAGGAGGAATAGGATGTCTTTCAGAAAACATTCGAAAAGCTAGTCTTTTTTGTTTACTAAGAACGGAGGATGTTTCAAACGTTGCGAGTTTATTTCTCCTAACAATTGCGCAATCTTTTTCTCCCAGGAAAGGCGTGCTACCCCTTACACAGTATGACGCTGAAGTTCAAAGTAGGTCTTATTTGGAGTTTGTGTATAAAGATACCCTGAATTGGAATCCAAAATTTTCTTGTTTTATCCAAAAAAAGTCACTTTATGATGGACTGCCCGAGTTTCCTGCGGAACAACCCCGTACCAATCCATTCACCCTAAATATGTTAAAACTACCCCAGGCGTTTTTGTTTTTTTTCAAATATGAAAAATTATCCAAAACCCTCTGATGCTTAAAAAAGTTACGGTAAAAAGTATTCTCCAAAAACTTCAATTAAAATGTTCACAATATTTGTTGTTTTGAAACCGAATTGTATTTTCTCTTCAGTTATTTGTGAGCGTAATTGACAGTGGCGTAATCTAAGGGTAAGCACAATCATGAAGGGGTCGGTATCAAAAGGGCCAACAATAAAACAAGGTAGAAGAACGTGAAGGGCAAAATTATGGTCCAGACTGGATGACATCTCAAATACAGTAAGACAGTGACATTGAACGTGGATAAAATATGAAGAATTGCTTGAATTGTTTAAGTTCCTAATTCAAAATGATAAGATTAATTTAAGTCTACCCTAAGAGTGCGAAGACCCTTCCCGACCAGACTGAAGATTCGGATTTTAAAAAAGTTTTTCAGGGTCTAATATTTGAAAAATCAGACCATT
Organism: Clytia hemisphaerica; assembly: GCF_902728285.1. Taxonomy (NCBI): domain Eukaryota; kingdom Metazoa; phylum Cnidaria; class Hydrozoa; order Leptothecata; family Clytiidae; genus Clytia; species Clytia hemisphaerica. Next base: position 1,415,401 of record NW_027104192.1, read on the forward strand.
TTTTAAGCCTCCTCTGCATTGCAAAGGTTCAATTTCTTACTTTTTGTCCACTCGTACGTTGCGATCGTTTTTAAATCGAGAAGATACCAATGGCCCTGGTTCTCACATTAATGCAGAAAAGAGCCCACGCACAATTAAGACAGACTTCACAGCATTGATTAAATGTGATAAAAATATATCTCTGTACAAAAATTGAGCATCTATGAGATTTACAAGATGATATTAATAAACAGGGACGAAGTTACCAAACGGACTAAAAATCTATCTCCCCGAGATAAGTTAAACATAGTGAAAATGAGGCAACTTAGAGCAAAATAAGAGACTTAACTTTTGACAGCTATACTGTATATATTTTCTAAATTTAACAAACAGGGGGTCAAATTCAAGCTTCTTGGGTTTTCAATACAGAAGACTTTGGATGAATAACGATAATTAAGAATCTATGACTGTAATTTGTATGTGAATAGAGAGAATGCATAATTGAAATAAACAAAAAATTTGTAAAAAAATAGCTGCTAGCAAGTTCAACATTACAAACATTGAGATCATCAAGGGCACTTGTATAACAACACTTCACTGTACAAGTAACGATTATGTAATCACCATAGACAATGCCAGGTTCTCACAAGACATTACGCGTTTCTAGTTTCACTTCTTCTTCTTCAAGCAAGCATGATTATCCAGACAGCAACTGTGTTTTTGAGATTTAAAGCCTGTCGACTTACTTACCATATATCGTACCAAACCCATGTCAAGATTATATACAATTTAAGATATAAGACTTTTTAACAACCCATTATTACATTCCACAATATATGTTACGAGTAACTTTCAGTTTACGGTCGGTACGGCGATGCAACCGATGACGCGGTTGATTGAATGGACGTCGTTGATAGTCGCTGAAATATAAGGGAAGAACAAATTTTCTTTAAAATCATAGTTTAAGTTCAGTTGATATCTTGTCATACCGTAAATCCCCAAAGAGAATAAAAGAGCTGAAATTCATTAGAAAGGTTTAGTGCTGTTTTGTGTCAGGTATCAACGAGTGACTATTCGTTCATAACACATCAGTTATAACCCTTCGAGCATCTTCAATTTTTTTTTACTAGGGGAAGCATCTTGGTGGGGTGGGGGGTGCGAGGCCCACTTAGAATCTCGAGATTAAAATTGTTTGGTTACTAAATCTTTGGTTACATATAAATCCTTTTTTGTTTCAATAAATATTTATTTTTTGTTCATCTTTATGTCGTTCTTGTTTCAGTTTTCGAAATGGCTTTCGTGGAAAGATTCTTCAGCTGCTTACAAAATTTGAAGTACTTTGAAGCACGTCACTTAAAACAGATGTTATTATTATATTTCTATCATTACATACCCTGACACTGGATCCTCGTACGTTATTCAACTCCATAGAGCAATGTTCACACACACGCACTGGTTTCTTGCTGGACGCCAATACTGCTGACCATGCTGAACAGTCTTTGCAGAAAATACATCTGTAATTAAATAGGGAATGGCTTTTTAAAACAAAAATTATCTAGAGACGTAACTACGAATTTGGTTTGAGGAGAATAAGCAAAAAATCTAGATTTTCTTCTGAGAAAAGTTTTCCCAGGACAAACGACAAGTGACAAGCTCTGGTTTAGATGGCCCACTTTTTGCCCTACCTATTCAAATTCTGAATTAAAGTTGGCAGAAAGTTGACTATCTGAAGTCAATGATCGATGATTGACCTCTTCTGACGTTAATGCAATAACTTCTTTCAAGAAAAGATTTTAGTTGGTTAGCTGCCAAATTTCTACCCACTTTTGCCTACTCTAATAATTATAATAGGCAGGGCAGAAAGACGACTAAATTATGACTAAGTTGAATGTAGTTCTTCAAATTGAAGATGACGTAACCTTTATTCAAACTTACCCGCAGTTTCTGCAATGGTGCTAAAAAGAAAAGAAAGCGTATCTTTCAGGTTTTTAACCGTAATTTAAAGGGGTCAATATGTTGTTTACTCATAACTGTGAGCTGAATTCTTTTAGTCTACACAATAGACAGATCCAGGCTTTTAGGCCTTACTCTTGGTCTATAGGCACTGCTATAGGCGGCCACTAGTGACCCCCACCGGGAATTGCGTATTAATAGGTTTAAACAAAATAGACAACATTCACAAAAGATGTTTATCAATAGAGATTTTAAATGAAAGAATGTTTAAAACACAGCTGATTGGCTTAGGTTTCGAAACTCTCTATTGTTTCATTAAAACCTCAGTGCGCATGCGATTTATCTGGAGAATTTCAATATTCAAAACAAGAGCAGTGCTCATAGCCCAAAGAGTAGGAGTTTTACGCTCGAAACGAAGGAAGATATGACGTAGCCTAAATTCTTTTAACTTCCCCATGTATAATTTTATTGCTAGAAGATTTTTAAGCCTTTTCTTTTTTATCATTGTTAATGGAATGGCCCATCAAAAGTTTTTTTTTTCTGAAAAAATTTGAAACTATTTTGTTGGGCTAACTCACCTTTCTAACAGAAAAAGAGAAAGATTTGTCACATTTTTTACAGTTTGATATATCTGCATCATTTTCCCATTGTCGTGTCGATTTCATTTGTTGCTGTACCTGAAGTCAAAACAAACAAGCAACATGCTGAATAGACCTACCTAATGATTAACATCAGATGAAAATAAGGAAAAAGTGACAATAATTGTACAAAAATTCAGAATGGAAAAATAAAGCTTGTGTGTTGAATAATGTAAAATGGTAAAAAGGAATTTCCCCAAATACGAAAATCACTAAAACCATTCAGGCCCAAAAAACCTTTTAAGCTGTTTTTGGCCCAAATTTGCCCAAAATAATTTTCCTTAAAAATCTGGCTCCGTCACATTTTGGGCAATGCCATTTTGCATCATTGTGCAAAAAATCAGAAAAATATTAGGAGTCAACATTGAGAAAAGCTATATTTTCTTATTTGGTTAAAGGGGATTTCCCCAAAATACGAAAATCCGTCTTTTAAGGCGAATAAGAATTTCCCGGGAGAAACCACTTCAGTCATTCTTTAGAAAATCTTGCCTTCCATCTTCGTATAAAAAATCAGAAAAAAGTAATAACAGGATTTTGCACAAAGTCCAAAAAACCGTATTTCAGGCACTTTTTGGGCCAAATTTGCCCAAATATATTTTTTTTTGAAAATCTGGCTTCGTCACATTTTAGGCATTGCCATTTTGCATCATTGTGCAAAAAACCAGAAAAAAATAATGAGTCAACTTTGAGAAAAGCTATATTTTCTTATTTGGTTAAAGGGAATTTCCCCAAAATACGAAAATCCGTTTTTTAAGGCGAAAAAGAATTTTTCGGGAAAAACCACTTCAGTCATTCTTTAGAGAATCTTGTCCTCCATCTTTGTACAAGAAATCAGAAAAAAGTAATGACAGGATTTTGCACAAAGTCCAAAAAAACCCTATTTTTAGGTAGTTTTTGGCCCAAATTTGCCCAAATAAATTTTTTCTCAAAAATCGGGCTCCGTCACGTTCTGGGCATTGCCATTTTGCATCATTGTGCATAAAATCAGAAAAAGTTAATGAGCCAATCCTGAGAAAAGCTGGTAACAGACGGACGAACGAACGAACGAACGGACATGGGTTAATTTATAGAACCTCCACCGGGGCACCCGGAGGTAGGTCCAAAAATGATGAATAGATTTAGATATTAACTCTTTTCAAGGGATTTCAGAGCACGGAAAGGTCATCATTTCAAAATTTTGAAGTTTTTAAAATACTAGATATAATAGATTGATATGGTTAAGAGACTTACTTGAATGTTTTGATTTTCTTGACCAAGCTCTTGTAGACCACCCAAAGCTTGTTCTAGCTTTCGGTTGGTTTCAGAATATTTCTGCTTAGCTTTCGTTTCCTTTTCTTCTGATTCAATCAATCTAAAGATACAACATTAGTTAGAAATAACCTTATGATCAATTTGGAAATCTTGTACCAAGAGAGAATTTACGAATACATGACTTCCAAATTCCAGTGAAAGAATGGCGTGGGTCTTGATTGCTAGGACAAAAAAAGGTTTAAATCTAAATTAATCAATATTGCGAGCAAAATCTTGAAGATATATTGCCAGTCGTTACAAGGAAGTGGAAATGGAGGGGGATTTTTCTATCAACATCAACTATTACCTTTCCATCAAGAGCTTGTTTTCATCTTTGCTATTCTCCAATTTGGCTTGGGATACTAAATACAGAAAAAAAAATTTCCGTGTATGGGACTTCAAGACCATTATTGAAAAGAAAACCAAACTACAAACTAATATTTGTCACAAGTTGGGATATTTTCACAGTTTTTGATCCTTTACAGCCACTCGACATTATCAAATTTGATTGGGGAAGGGTTGTCGAGTGTCAGCGAGGAATGATTAATATTTTACAGAATTCTTCAAAACTGTCAGCAAATGAATAAAAACTTGAATTTTCACCTGTTAATTCTCCTTTGATATCATTTCTTTCTTTCTCGATGGTTTTGATTGCTAACTCGTTTTCGTTCAACCTCCGGTCACGGTTTTGTATCTAAAAAAGTAAGCTGGCATAAATATTTCGGACCCTCTACAGCTTTTGTAACAGAATGTGAAAGTCCAAAACTGACGTAAGGCTTGCCGGTAAGAGACCAAAAGAATTAACTCTGATTAACAGCTGACTTAGCGAGCACCTAACCAAATACCGGGATTTTTCATTCCGTTTCTTGGTGAGTTCCGCTTTGATGATTTTCTAGCGTAAACTAACAGCTGATTCTCTGCTTTGAATCTTCTAATTTTGAACGAAGGTTGACAAAAGATCAACTGAATAATATCAAAACAGTCTTATGTTTTTGAAGATAATTGAATTGACGAGTTCGATTCCATTGAACGCAGAAAAGATAGACGATCTTCTATGATTAATGCTGATCCTTAAAAGTCCATTCCAACGATTGTTGTCACCATCTATTACAAACTATTGCAATGGTGCCGTACCCACAGATATCTTACATAAAAACCCTAGATAGAGCTACTTTGTCTTTCTCAATCCACGGCAGTTTAAGCAAAATAATGTCCCATCTTTGATGAGTAGGCTACAGTTTTCTATTAGAATACAGTTCGGCATCGGCAATTTGTTCAATACCAAAAAACAACTGACATGGCGGGAAACGAGGAGGCGCGGGAATAATATTTATTGATCGAATTGTTGTCACTGAACTGTGATTTACTTTTAAGATTACTAAGTCGACCATTTTGCTTCAGCCAGGGACCAAGTAGCTCCATCTAGTGTTTTATAAAAGATATCTGTGGTCATACTTCCTGCTCTTGTCTCTTGAGGGCATTCTTGATATTTTGTAGTTCTTCGTTATGACTTTTCTCGCTTTCATCTTTCATACGTCGAACTTGCATTGTTTCTTTGGTCGCTGCGTCCTAAAAAATAATGGGAAATTCGCCTTGTCCGTCGATTGTTGGAAATATATAGCCGATGAAATATATAGCCGATGAAAAATTGGATGTCAAGTACTGTATTTAGTTTAAAACTAGTTTTAGAAAGATGAGTAGCCCCATCAACCAAAAATAGGTCTTAAAGGTTTTGTTTTTAAATAAGAGTGACAATCGTTTGCTTACTCATTAATTTCAACTTACAAGCTTTTTTACATTGAATTGACACGGATGTGGAGCAAGATTGGTCAGAAAAAGGAAAAGAACTATTTTTTGTTTATTCAGCACAATTTAACAATAGGCAGACACTGTCCTAATATGACACATGTGTCTGATATGAAACGGGAACATGTTTATGTAAAAATAAAACCTTTAATAAAACCTTACTTTTACAGCAGAAAACGCCAAATTTTTTAGTTCAAAGCCATACTTTGAAATGGTCAGAACTTAAGACATTTCTTTGAGGCTATAAACCAATTAAGACCAGTTTACCAGTTTATTTTGGAGAGCTACAGATTCATCTTTCAGCGTTTGTTGGATGGAAGCCATAGTTGTTTTGCTTGCTTGGTGCACTTCAGTCTCCTGGATATATTCAAAGAGATAATTCTGAAGATAACTCATTTACTTGGATGACACTTATCTTACACATAAAAATATGACCTTGAATCTCTAGAAGATATTTACAAAAAGAATAAGCTCCTCTGATAAATTCTGAGAATCCCTCTAAAGGTCTGGGCCACACTTAACATGAAGAGCTCTGCTCATCCTAAGGAAAATTATTTTTTCATCGAACATATAGAATCTTAGCTATGCGAATCATTCTAAACATTTGCAAGGAAGTATTTTGTGTCAAGTGTCTGCTTATTGTAGAGTTTGATACACGCTCTTTTACTTAATATCTCGTCGCAATAAAAAAGACAGTCAGACTAACAGACTAAAGAATCTTACATTATGGAGCTTCTGTTGGAGGTCTTCTATTTTCTTTTGGTTCTCATCGCTTTGCTGTTTCAAAGCTTCATCCTTTTCCTTTAAAGAGTCTTCAAGCTGTTGAAAAGATCGATTTAAATTAAGATGAATTACCCCGAAATCTATGAAAATGCACCTGAAAGAATGCACCTGGCCACACGATCAAGACTAAAACCGTCATCTTAATTTTGTGAGTGACGCAAAAATACCAACTTCTACCAGTCTTCCGATTCTAGAGGCTAAAGAAAACCAGGTGTACAACGACCATTACAAAAAACCGCTTACAGGGGCCACGGAACTGATACAAAAGTGGAGTGGCTGAAAACTTTATTTACAAATTTACTAGGATAACTAACGAACATTTTGCCATAGATGGAAAGATAAGGGTAGTAGACTTATTATTATCACCTGTTGTATGCTTTCATTGTTGAGTTCAACTTCTGCTTTCAAGTCGAGTACTTCATTCTCCAGTTCACTTCTAAAAAAACAATTTTCTGCTTTCAAGTCGAGTACTTCATTCTCCAGTCACTCATTCTCCAGTTCACTTCTAAAAAAACAATTTTCTGCTTTCAAGTCGAGTACTTCATTCTCCAGTTCACTTCTAAAAAAACAATTTTCTGCTTTCAAGTCGAGTACTTCATTCTCCAGTTCACTTCTAAGAAGACAATTTTATGAAAGTAGAAGTAGGAAATGTTTGTTCGATGCTCGTTCAAGCTAGACAATACATTAATTAAAAACAAAATAAACTCACTTTTCTGTCTTTAATGTTTGCTTTTTCTCCGTTTCTTCGCTTAGCAACAACTTTGTTTGATTCTGAAGATCAAAGACCATTATTACACATGAGACTAGTAAGATTATCCATTTGAGAACGACCTTTTTCAATGAAAACGAAGAGTGGTGAAGAAACATTTTACAGTAAAGTCAAACTTGATGACAATTCAAAGCAGCACATTTTACCTGCACTATCGAAATGTTGTTAGAGAAATGTTCGACAATTTTCAGTAGGTGTGAAATTCAACACATTTTACAATTGAAATTATATTTTGTTTTAAGGGAATCAATTACATTTGATTGCACGTTTAATGAGAGAAGATATGCGATTGTTATTATTTACTAACCCCCAAACGATTCTGGCACGTTTTTTATAAGAACATCTAAAATTTTCGAAGCCTTCGGATATTCTTAACTTTTTGAGTTATAAGCCTGAAAATATTCTTAGTATGTTCTTATTCTCACCATATTGTGACTATTTAGGTCCACTCCATTTACTAAGAAATTGGGTGTTTTAGAGTCAATAAAGCCTTAAAATGTTCTAAGCTTGTTCTTATAATTTTGGCCATTGAAGCCTTATATAGTTTGGAAAAATGCAGACACCAAATAAATGAATGGAGCTTTCTTCAATAGATCATCAATCCGTGTACATATCCCAAAATCAAGAAAAGGTTAAATAATCAAGAAACTATTCTTTTCAAAGACTCGTACCCAAGCCTTGCGCTTAGGCGATGGAGGACAGTCGTAATCTTCAGGCTAACGTCCTTTTTCGTTTTACCGACATAGGCCGGAAACCTGGCGACGAAAACCCGTTTGCTGAATGCAATCTTACTGATTTTTGTATAAAAGACAATGGCTTTAGTAACGGCTTTAGTCACCAGAGCCAGATCGTCTGGCTACGACAACCATTGTTTATGAGGATACTAAATCAACTCTATACCTTTTCATCGTTGGAGACGTTGATTTGTTGCTTGAGGTTCTCGATTTCACTCTTCAGACTTTCGATCTCTTCTAAATGGTGAACAATATCCTACAATGAATAAATACTATATTTAAGAGATTGAATTTTCAATGGCATTGTTTTGGTTGTAGAGGTTTTTAGGTTTTGGCAAAATTATGTAACATGTAATAAGAGAAAATCTTGGAATCTTTTGGAAGCCAACATTCGAATTTGTAGAGGCGACTTTTTACGCAAATCGAACGCTTCCCACCATAAAAGTTAACATCCATCGAAATTGGGTAATCAAGTCAAATCTGAATGTGGCTTGGAATAAAAAACATCAAACTGAATGATACGGTATTTTTCTTACAGAAAAATTGGAAAAAAAGGAAAGTGACCATATAAAACTTACGAAACTCGGTCCTAAATAACCTCGATGATATACTTTTGACAGGTAGGAATTCATCGAAACTCATAATAATTTCCAGCTGTGAAATCCTTTATATATAATAAGACTTTTAATAACAATTTCCCCCACCTATATGAGAGTAATCTCTTTAGCTCAATTAATTACGGATCTCATTAAATGTTTTTTTGTGCATTTCATTTGCTATAAATTATTTCTTGATTTCCCACGGGCAAATTTGGATAGATAAATTTCAATATAATTATAATTTGAGTCAATTAATGTATATACAAAATCAATATATTGGTGATGATGGTATTACGCCTCAAGTCGATTGTCTCAGCATCCCATCACGTCAACTAGATCAGACGCTTTTGCAACGCTCTTCGAAAAAATGGCTGAAAACCAATAAAAACATCAAAAACATCAAAATTCATGAAAATAACATCAAAATGGATAAAGATCAGCCTTTCGAAGCAGCCTCACCACCTCAAGCTTGCACGCCGTCAAGATGTACTGAAGACGAAGACCTGGATTGCTTAACATGCAAAAAATGTAAAAGATCAGTTCATTATGAGTGCACACAGTTACCCCTGTATCAACTACAAATATTTGTGACATCCTACAACGACCATTACTTATGTTCAAACTGCGTACGAATAACGAAAAACCTAAGAAATAAAGTGGGAAAAAACACTCAACATATGATGCAAAATGAACTTAAAAAGAAAGACGACGTCATACAAAAACTGAACAACGAGGTCAACACCAACACCAAAACCCGTGATTCCATTAAAAATGACCTCAAAACCTTTCTGGCAGGAAAACTGCAAGAGATGGAGGAGAAGACAAGAAGCATGATTAAAGAGGAAATAAAGCACACATCAGAAATAATAACGGAAACATCAAAGAAAACATACGCTGAGATTACCAAGAAGCACAAAGAAGACTTAAAATCTGCCGAAGAACAAAAACGGAAGGAAGAAAGTGAAAAGAGAGACATAGAATCTAGAAAACTAAATATGATCGTTCACGGGTTTCTCGAATCAGGCCCAGATAAGGAAGAAGAAGAAAATGGGAAAAAATATGACATATTTCGGTTCCGAGAACTCCTAGATGACATCAATGTTCCAAAAATCAATGTTACTCACCACAGATTAGGAGACAGAAAAACAAAGAATGGCCGTCCTCTGAAAGTCACCCTGCAAAGTCAACATGACAAAGATCTTATCATGAAGAATTTACACATGCTAAAAGAAACTTGTTTCTTTCAGGTAAGTATAACAGAAGATTTCACAATCAACGAACGGAAAAAGATCAAGGAGATGCACGAACAAGCGAAGAAACTTAACAAAGACAATAACAATAAAGGATTCAACTGGTGCGTAAGAGGAAGCCCAAGAACAAAACTACGCTTCGTTAAAAAATTACAAAACCGAACAAAAATATCTTCAAATTATAAACAAAAACGCTCTACAGAAGAAATCGTCAGCGATTGGGCATTAACAGATGATGATGAATGATTCATTTTGTAAAATAGGCAGTCGAACTCTATTAGCTTTAAAGCTAGTACAGATTTGTACACATTTTTCGACTTTAAAGAATATATACATTAAACACACATACATCAACTTTCGCCATTAAAAGTCATCCTTTATCACCAAGCAACTTGTTTAGAGGCAGGTCTGCAAATTTTGAAGCCATTTCTTTCTAATTAAAGCAGAAAATCTTTGCAGAGGCTCGGCTGTTCTTAAATTCAGGTGTTTTTTAAGCTTTATATCAAATTTTCACTTCTTTGACCCTTTGTTTCTCTTAAAATTCAGCATTGTCTTGTTTCGTGAGTGTTCTTATAAAAAAGCGTGTATCCACACCTTGGCTAAAAGCAATACGTGTGAAGTTGTATGTGTAAGAGAATTCTGTTTCTAAGTCATCTGCGAGTGTCATCTTTTCTGTGAGTTTCTAATGTTGCTGTGAAAATGTTCTATCAATTCCAAAGGTTGATTGACGACAACAAAACAACAAAACACTTTTTCAACATGCGCACACTCCCTTTTTGGGTTCATAATGAGCGTATAGAGAGGAGCGCCAAAAACAAAAAATCTTTAAAAAGGGCGCCATATTTGCCTTGGCCACCCCAGCGAAATTTTCCCACCACGCCACTGGCTGTTGCTATTCGTTTACGATTACGATTACGTTAGTTAGTTACGATTTTGATAAATCGTCAAACAAATCGTTAGGTTATCCATAACTGAGTTTCCTCTTTACGTGATCGATTACTTTAATTAACTTAACAGACGTATAGTAAAGGACATCTTTTTTACGACCTAGCCATTTTAGGTCTATTCCAAAGTATATCTATTCAAGTATATTAAAAGATATTTTTGAGAGGAAGGACGCCGATTAGGCCCGGGAAAACCTTTTATGACCATAATAGTGACGTGATAATAGCTGATTTTCAAAATTCGAAATAAACGAAAAAGATTTGCTCAGAATTTCATGCATTTTTAGATGATTCTAAAAGAGCATGAAATTCTGAGCAAAAAAATGTATTACATCAACTCTCTGACTCCAACACAAAAAGAAATACAGCCTCTTGAAGTTCAACAAGTGATACTTTTATGGACCTACCTGGTTATGCATTTAACACATATATAATTGATATCTACGTGAGCATGAACGTTAAACAATCATTCAGAACATAGTGACGATTTAATAAAATTAGTCGTTTGTTTCTTATAAAAAAACGTTTAGAAACCAAAATTTCATGCTCTTGAAATATTCTTTCATATTCAAGACTTCGTGAGCATAAAAAGACATCTATCTGATCAAAAAATTGAGTAATTTGGCTAAGAACATTGATGTATGCTTATTAATAGTGATTCTTATAGATAAAGATGCGTTTTTTGAGCTGAAAAGTTTTTTTACAAAAATCTGCTTGACCCATCTTTTACCTACTTTCATGCAAAAAATCAGAAAAAACAACGATCCAATATTTCACAAAGTCCAAAAAACCCTTTTTTTAGCCGTTTTTTAGCTTTTCGAAAATCGGGCTCAGTCACATTCGACGGTTTATAGTTATGCATCTTTGTGCATAAAATCATAAAGAATGAAAGAGCCAATCTCGAGAAAAGCTAATACCTAAGTAATTGATAATGTGTTTATAAAAAAATATCGAATTTGGCCAGTTTTTCTATAAAAACACGCCAAGTAACCAAAATTTCATGTCTAAACACACATATACTTCAAAAGTAAGCCCTCGTGAGCAAAAAAAAACATCTACAGTTGACCCTCTCTATTCGATCTTGAAGGGGAATTGGATTATCATCGAATAAGGGAGCTTATCGAATAAGGGAGCGTCGTTTATGAGGGTTTCTTGTTGACAGGGACTTTAAATTTCATCGAATAAGGGAGCCTATCGAATAGTAGAATGTCGAATTAGAGAGCGTGAACTGTATCTCATAAAAAAATTGAGTAATTTGACTAAGAACATTAATGTATGCTTATTAATAGTGATTCTTATAGATAAACATGCTTTTTTGAGCCAACAAATTTTTTTGCAAAAATCTGCTTGAGCCATCTTTTACCTATGATGGTACCCTACTTCCATGCAAAAAATCTGAAAAAATCAATGATCCAATTTTTCACAAAGTCCAAAAAGCCCGCTTTTTAGCCGTTTTTTGGCTGAAATTTGCCCAAAAACATTTTTTTTTTCGAAAATTGGGCTCCGTCACATTCGAGGGTTTATAGTTATGCATCTTTGTGCAAAAAGTCTTAAAGAAGGAAAGAGACAGTCTCGAGAAAAGCTAATAACTAAGTAATTGATAATGTGCTTATAAAAAGATATCGAATTTGGCCAGTTTTTCTATAAAAACACGCCAAGCAACCAAAATTTCATGTCTAAACACACATATTCTTCAAAAGTAAGCCTTCATGAGCAAAAAAAAACTTCTCTCTCATAAAGAAATTGAGTAATTTGACAAAGAACATTGATGTATGCTTATTAATAGTGATTCTTATAGATAAACATGCGTTTTTTAAGGCAAATAAATTTTTTTGAAAAAATCTGCTTGAGCCATCTTTTACCTATGATGGTACCCTACTTTCATGCAAAAAATCAAAAAAAATTGAATGATTCAATTTTTCACAAAGTCCCGTTTTTTAGCCGTTTTTTGGCCCAAATTTGTCCAAAATGTCGAAAAATCTGGCTCCGTCACATTTTGGCCACCACCGTTTTGCACCTTTGTACCAAAAATCAATTGATTCCTATGATTCAATCTCGAGAAAAGCTGGTAACGAACGGACGGACGGACGAACGGACAGAGGTGAATTTATAGGACCTCCACCCCACCGGGGTAGGTCCAAAAACATATCGACGCCAGTACGATCAAAGAAGTACGATCGAGACAAGATTTGACGTCAAATCACAGTAGAGCTGACAGTTAGTTGGTCTTAAAGCGGTTGTATTTCTTTGTGCGTTTTAGTCAGAGAGTTGTTGTAATAGATTTTTTTGCTGAGAATTTCATGCTCTTTCAGATGGTACCAATAATTTTCGTTTATTTTGACTTAAGAAAATCAGCAGTTTTGCTATTAGCGTCACTATTATGGTCATAAAAGTTTTCCCGGGCCTAATCCACGCCCTCCCTCTCAAAATATCTTTTAACATACTGTTCTTTGGAATGGACTAAAAATGGCTAGGTCGTAAAAAAGATGTCATAGGACCCCAGGCTTGGCCCCTTACTAATATGTATCATACTTTATGCTTATGATGCTGATGAAGTCACGAAAGATGACGAAAATTTCTATTTAAGCAGTCGCTTCATTTTTTTATGTTTTCTATTATACTTTAAATATACTAAACAAATTGAGATCTCCTGAGATCATTTTCTAATGGATACTATTTGAGTAGAGATGAGAAATAAATATATCTCTTTCACAAATTTTTTACTAGTATGATTAATTGCAATAGAGAAAACATTTTGATAATTTATTTAGGAACATGTTTTAGTTAATTCTCAGCTGTGCGAAACAAGCTACATGCTGAATGGACCTACCTGAATATTGATTAAAATATCGATGGAAAAAAATTCTCAATCCCATGAGATGGAGGCCAAACTCGACTTGCTACAATCAAAGTCACGATGTTTGAAGAAGGGGATTCCCATAAAAACTTGGAAAACCCAATGATTTTCAAGTGCTCTAGCGTCCGAAGAGGTCCCCGGGATCCAAAGCTCAAAAAAGTTCCAAGTGAGATAAACTGTTTATATACAAAAGACCAAAAGTGAAGTCATATCTTAGAAGACAGTGGAAACAATTTCAACTAATTTTACTTGGGAGCAACGAGGCTGAAAATCAATATAAGAATAATTGATGTACAAACAATATTATTTTATATTTTAATTTTATATTAACCTTGGACGGTCTAAATTCAAAGAGAGTAAGGGTCAAAGAATTAAAATTGTATGTATTTAGTTAATAACTTTATATTTTCACCTCGTTGGCAAAACTATTGTAAGGAGGTGTATACCCTTTGGTCACTACCTAACACTAAAGCAAAAGTTTAGTCGGTTGAATTGTGGAAATAAGAATTTATTTACAATTCCTTAATTAAAAAAGCCCCTGAGATAGAAACCGAGTTTCTTGATCAGCTGCCAACAACAACAACACAGTGTGAATCAGAAAAGAAAGGAAAATAAAGGAAGGAAGGGAGGAAAGTGAAATTAAAATTGCGAGTTAACTTTTATGAAAAAATTCAATTCATATTCATCGATCGCCATCAATCATATTTCAGATCAGGTTGACTTGATATTTGAAAATGGCTGGAAATCATGTTTGTGTCACTATATATCGACCCGACCTTACTGGAAAGAATGACACAAAACTATTTTACAAACTTTCAGTCAACAGTGATTTCAGTGTGTGGGATTGCATATTTACGATTGCATGTTTTGTAGTGCTTTTCTGTAACGTTTTTCTTGCCGTTTCTCTCAAGAAAGTCTACAAGAAAAGACTAACGCTATCCCAGAAACTCTACATTTATTTATCGATCACAGATATCACTGTTGGATGTTTGTTTCCTTGCTGTTTGGGTATAATAAGATTTTACCCAGAACTGATTTGTTTCGCTTGGAGTTTATTTGCCGCGCTTATCGTTTACTTGTTTGGGCTTGGATGGGGCACATTTCTGATTATCTCCCTAATGCGATTCATGGCGATACGTAAGCCATTGGAAAACTCGTTAACGGGTAGCAACGTAAAAATAATACTTTTCAGCTGGAATTTATACATGGTTTTGAAAAGCCTAATGACGTTTTTCGTCAACACACAGTCTTACAATTCATATTATCTCGCCACTGCTTATTGGAGCTTCAGTAGTTCTTCGAAGATTCTCGAGATTATTTTGCTCGTTGGTTTAAACTGCTCGTCAGCTTATTATCTCCGTGATAAACCCCAAAGGGAAACAACTGAAATCCAAAATCCTCAAGTTCAAGCACGCAATCGAAATGCTGTTTCAACTCTGCTATGGATTTCGATCATTTACATAATAACAATACTTCCTCCATCCATAGTCAATATCATCATGGTTGTCGTCAAAGATAATTTCGAACTTTTAGATAAAGTCAAGGAATATTTTTTTCGGCTTCAAGTATTCGTTTACATGAGCACTACAGCAAATTCGTTGATTTACATTTATAAAGATGCAAAGTTAAGGAAGTATGCTAAAAAACATTTCTGCTGTTAATGGAGAATGTAGATAATGTTTTCAGTTTCTATTACATCAAATCTTTGAAATTATGTTTTGTTACATTTTCAAGACTTTTGATACCACGGCTGCAACTCTTCGAAGGGCCCAGTCCCAGCAGCTGTGAAAACTCGTTCAAAGGAAAATCTCCAGATTGTCATCAAAGGATCAAGTGTGAACGGTTTCATCGAATTTCAACGATTTTTGAAGACCCAAGACTGTTCATGAGTAATTGGGACACAGAAATAAACTATGACAATCGACAAATTGTCGAAAATTAACCCTATCTAGACAGGGATGTGTCTTGATCATCCACGTCAACTCAATCCCTTTCAAACACCTTGCAGCTTGATAGATACATTGTGAACGCCTTGTCAGTTTTACCGGTAAAATAAGTCGATAAAGAAAACAAAGCAACTGTTTTACTTTCATATCCACTGACCTTTATAAACCCTGGACAAAGCTTTTTCTGCCATCTTTGTTCGGAATTTATTGGTACCCGCAAAGAAGCCGCTGCGTGTTAAAAGTTAACGTCAAACGTCGCAACATCGTCACAAGTATTTTTCAAAAAAATATCAAAATATTTTGCTTGGCCGGGATTGAGTCTGCCTTCAGGGTATATAAAGGTCAATTTTTAGACCTAGTCGCGTTTAATGTGATGTATATAAAATATATAATTGAACAAACCTCCTTAAACTTGTTTAGCTGGCCATTTAACTCGTTTGCTTTGGCTTCATGATTATGAGTTAATTTTTCGAATTCTTTGCATTTTGATTCGTGTTCTGTTGTCTTTTCCTGAAGAAGAATTTGTATTGATATGCACCACTGCAACGACTTCAGGAAATATTAGAGTTTACTACTTTTTCTCCCCTATACCTCACTTGCAACCAATCAGCTATTCTCATAAGTGACGTAATGAGAGAAGATATTGTACGTAAAAGTATCCTGAAAAAATTAGTTTTTTAGCAGTGAGCCACGTTAATAACGTCTTATTCAAAAACTATTTCAGGGCAGAAACTTTATAAAGAATTCAGAGAAAAATAACTGAAATTTTTCGAAGTAAAAACTCTTCTTGACAAGGCGGCATTCTTGCCACTCCTGTTACTCTCAACTGGGGTCATTTGACAAGTTCTACTTACTTTTAAGTTTGTCTCAACCTCTTCAAGTTTAGTGTTTAATCTCTCGATTTGTCCACTTTGGTCCTGCAACAAAACCATGGGAAGGTGCACATAATAATAGTTTACACAAAGTAATAGTGAAATTTCAAAGTGTCATAATGAATGAAGAAAGCCAAAATATTCCACTGTTCTTTTATAAGTAGCTCACAATTGAGACAAGCAGCAACTGAGAGAAAAAGATTCTTACCCTTGTGGCCTCTTGCAAGCGGCAAAGTTGAATCTCGTAGTTTTTGCAGCTTTCGCAAGGCTTTTTCAATTCTTTTTGTGCAACCTACAATAAACAGAAAAAGTTGGTCACTTAAATTTGATGAATGTGAAACAAATGGGAAAATTAGTTGACACTAGTTAAAGGGTTACGTCAGTGCTATCACGATGACTATGTTATTCATAAGTTTTATAAAAGAAACCTCCAGCTCTTCTTGCACAGATCGTAACACATCATCTTTTTGCTCCAAACTGCTTTCGATGCGCGCATATTTTTGTTCCAGCTCCATCATCTATGAAATGAAAAGCTATGTAAAATGAAAAGCTAGCTATACCTTTGTAATTTTATTTAACTGTAACCGTTAGATTTAGTTCAGACTTATTTTTTGGAACTTCGAGACTCAATTCATCTTGTTCTTATTCTTTGTCGATTTCGAGCCTATGGTTCTTATGAAAAATAGTGTAATTATTGTATAGTTAAGTTGTTCTTGAGGAACCTTTTCGCTTGAAAGCACCTCTAGGAATCAAACACCTTGAGCACCCATTATCAAAACAAATGGACCGAAAGAGAAACGAAGGAAATAATTAACCTACGTTTTTTTCTGCTTTATTACGCTTGACGATTTCAGACTCCAAATTTAGCTGAAAGAAAACATGACTTAGGTTAAATGGGTAACTCACAAAAGAAAGATAGAATTTAGATAAATATGTCATTTTGAATTCCCTCTATGGGAGATTGCAGCGATTTGAGAGATGCATGTACATCTACTTCAAGCATGTCAAAAAATTATCAATCTTGCATGAATTAGGTCATAATTAATACCGCATCTACTAATAAATGCGCTCTTAAATGTCTCATTCGACATATTACCTAGAACAACATTGAACGACTTAAATAAGATTGTTTAAAGATACCGGACAGTAACAATTTAGTACCTGTGTATTTTCAAGATTGATTTTTGTCTCATCAAGTTGGTTTTTGACTTCACTCAATTCGTTTTTCAAGCCATCCAGAGCTGATGTATGTGAAGCCTGAAGGTAAGCAACAGAAAGTAATAGATTGTCTATACAACAATGTCTAACCTGATCAGTAATAGGTGAGAATGACTCCTCCTCCTCCTACATATTTCCAAAAGCCATAATCGCTCAGTCTAATTCAAGTAATCAGTAATTCCAAATTAAGTAGTACGTTATGTCATGCTCATTTTTGATTGGATACCACCAGTCAAGATCTAAGAGCGCCCCGACCCATCTATTATTCGATAGCACTCTTAACATAGAGGCGGCTTTGCTAGATATATTTTTTATCGCGCATAATTCTTGGAATGGCCCTTAAAGTGACAGTCAGTTGCAAAAATTTTTTCCAGACTTCTCCTGCCAGAAGTCTTTTCAATCTTGCGTGGGGTTTAAAAAATTACTTGAAGTTCATTCACAGTCTTTTCTTTATCTGCACGGAGTTCTTCTTCTTGTGCTTTGGATGTTGTTCTTAAATCTTCTACTTCTTTTGTTAATTCGTCCTGTGCGAAACAAAGAAACGTTTTATGAACAGGCTTTTCTTTTCATAGAAGGAGTAAAGAACACATGAACATTCATTGAAACATTGTTGAGAATGAAACACATGGAGACACAGAGGTGTATTTCAATTTGAAGACAGGGCGGTTACCTTAAGTATATTTGTATACCACAGTTTTTCACTTGCATTTGTAATTGTTTAAACTATTTTATTTATCTTACGCTTTCTACGCTCTGAAGAAAATCATTTTTTTATCAATTTAATGAAAACGCATAGGATCCTCCAGGGTTCAGGCACCCCCAAAAATTTAGGTACCCCTAATCATTTAGGTATCCCTAATCATTTTTGCACCCCAAAATATTTTAGAATTCTAAAGTAACCCCCCCCAACTCTCAAAATTGGAAAATTGGGTTAGTAAAGGATCAAATACTTCATACAAAAACGACAGTCCCCGCCCCCTAATGAAAATGCAGGTACCCCCAAACATATCAGGTACCCCCTAAATTTAAGAATACTTCCAGGTACCTGGCTTTTTTAACACCTTTTTTAAGGTACCCACAATTTCTTGGGGGGGGGGTGGAGCATATGAAACGGTATGTTACCTGTTTCTCGAGAAGGCGAGCTTCGATCTTTTCCAGTGATTCTTTTTCCACTCTGATCTATAAAAACAAACATATTTCTGTTAACAAATTTGAAGTCACCAACCATTGCAGATTCTGAACGTCAATTTGGCCTTTTTATTTACGCAGAGTTGTAGGAATTAAGGTTACAATGTTGTAATACCATAAAGCAAAAGAAAGAAAAGGTGAGCCACTTACGGATTCGATAAGTTTTTCTGCGTCGACTTTCTGAGCTTTCACTTCCCTCAAATCTTTATTTAATGCTTCTAAGTTCAGTTCGAGTAATCCTTTTTCTTTAGTGAGTGCGTCCACTCTCTCATTCATTGATTGGTTAAGAGCAGTGAGATCATTGTTCTAAAAAACAGCAAACACATTTATCAAATTACAAGTGCGAAATAGAAATGCATAGTCTTGGTACAACCCAACCATGAAAATGCAACCAAAAAGGTTTTTGCACCTTATAACCCTGGAAAGTCCTTTGGTTGCCTACCCGTCAAACAACAAATTAAGATTATAGAATGCTTTGAGGAAATCACCTAAATGTTCTTAACAGAATAGGATGGATTTCCCCTTCCTCGGGAAAATCTCTGAGGATTTGAAGTATTTACGCATGAAGCGTTTGAGTAAATCTCTAAAGGGGCCGGTCTTCCTGGACCTGTGGAGTTGTCGGGGTTTCGCGAGG
Organism: Clytia hemisphaerica; assembly: GCF_902728285.1. Classification (NCBI taxonomy): domain Eukaryota; kingdom Metazoa; phylum Cnidaria; class Hydrozoa; order Leptothecata; family Clytiidae; genus Clytia; species Clytia hemisphaerica. The sequence goes on from NW_027104192.1 coordinate 1,434,861, forward strand.
TTTACATTTACGAATTGATTACGAATCAATTCAAACTCGCAATTTCTAGTGCGCGACCCTATAAATTTTTTGCTTGCAACTGGCGAATCGAATGACTAGCCTGGATCGCTTCCCAATTCTTATACATATACACTTGAGAAAGGTTGAAAATTCTAGCTTCGGGCCCGATGCGTTATTTCTCTAAATACGACCGATTAAAGAATTATTATGGAGATGCCGCAAAAAAAGGAAATGTTTAAGTCTGTCCGCACTGAATTAAAGGGAAAATAAATGGTCTTTAAATAGTCACGAGAAAAATGTGATGATGTCTGAACCAATACCAAAACGATACCTTGGAATTTAATTGTTCTTGTAATGAGGATATTTTGCCAGTCATTTCAGCGATGGCGTTGTTTTTGGTTTCAATCCATGATGCTTGTTGTGCTTGGTTCTTGTCGCTCTTGTTCAAATCATTCAAAGCCTGAAAGATGTACTTCTTCATGTTAGTGTTAAAATAATAAAATCTTTTTCAGATGTTTCGGCCTTATTCAAGTTCCATCGTCAGTGAAACTTTTGAAATAAAGCTTCCTCCATTTAAGGTAATTTACAAACCTTCGGTGGGATCCAACCAATATGAAAGTATAGCTGACTTTCTCTAATTCAAATTCCAAGTGACAAAAAGTTTGAAAACTTGGAGTTTCAATACTCTAGCTTTTAAATCTCAAGCTATCCTAATAACTTGTTTACTAGCTTTTTATCATTATTTGGAAAAAGGTAAATTTTTCAAGACAACAATGGCAAGCTTTTGAGGTTGCACTTGAATACAAAGCATCTTTGAAGATCTGACAGTACTTTTGAATATCTGACTAGTTTTTATTGAATTACATAAAGGAACTTAGAATTCACCCCTCAAGGGAAAGAGTACCTGTGTCAATTTTTCTTTGGTCTTCTCAAATTCCACATTAATTTCCACATTGGTCTTTGTCAGTTGTGAGATTTGTTCGTTCAATTGAGTTTTCTCGTTGGCATGGTGAGATTCCATTTGAAAGTAATCGTCATTCTTAAAAACGTGGGAAGCAAATTCATAAATAAAACACTCAAATTCTCGTTAAATTTTAGTCCCGCAGATAGAAAAGGCTGCATTGAAAAATAATTTGGAATTTACAGTTAGTATGTGATTTCGAGCTAATCCCACAGTGGGATTTCACTACTTTATCCCCGTTAGAAAAGTAAATTACAATGAGTTTTATATTTTTTTCTTCTCTCTACGTTTTTCTTTTATTTTTGTTTAATATAGATTTTCTTTCTCACAAAAAGAATTTCGAATACAATTTAAACGTTCGATGGAAAAAAAATATGTGAGAAGATACATTAAAATCAATTTTGCAAACATTGGCGCGGCATCGAAGAGTGAGAGTAACGATTAATTGCTCTCTTTGAAGGCGCACCAAATAAGAAAAAATTACTCATCGTGTGATTATCATTCATATATATATTTCTAGCTAATGAAGAATTTACCCTCCTTCACTTCAGCATTTCAAAATAGTCGTGTATACACCCGAACAAAGAAAAGATTGTCGACCTCGACCTGATCTCACTGGTCACCGTTAAAATCGGGCGATCTCATATAATGTAAATGGCAAGTTAACAGGTTAATGGATGATTAAGAAGCAAAGACAAAAGTGACCTCTAGTAGATAAAATGAGACTACATGGACATTAATATAGCCGTTAATTTTTTAAACCTTTTTATAAGTCTTTCTTCAAGTTTGTTAAACAAACTTTCGGTGATGTTCGTGGACTACTTTTTATATTTGAGGGTCTTTTTATTCTTTGTTTGTTTATATTGTAAGTAGTATTGTTCTCTAAACGTATTGTGTCTTGAAACCTGTTGAAACTGAAATATATGTTGCGTACCTTGCTTTTGAGGTCTTTCTTCAAGTTTGCAATACTCTCTTGAGCAACCTCGTGCTTCATTTCAAATTCTTTGCACGATAATTGAACTTTCTCGTAATCCTGTTTCGACTGTTGTAACTCGTTTGTTATTTCCCCTTTGTCTTTTCGTATGACGTCCAACTCGGACTGGTGTTGCTTCATTTGGTCAGCCAATGATTTCTCCAATGACGTCATCGTTTCAAGCAACTTGTTCTATGAGAAATGAAAGCTTTTAATTTGCATGTTGTCGAATCGGAGCAATCTCTTTTAAAGTCAAGTTGAGTCACAGTCGTTCCTACAGGGTAAAAAAATAAATCTTTCGTCGGTTCTCTTAGATTTTCAAATCTTTCTGGCTTCAATTTCCTGTAAAGGTTATAAATGTATATAGTAAAATTTCAAAAAAGGTTTAAAATGAACATTTTCGAAGACACTTCTGAATCAGTCGCTCATACAGATAAGCTTATGAATATGAAACTTATCTCCTTTAAAAAGAAAAAGTTCATATTGTACTCTACACAGCAATACCTTTTCCTGAGTCAGTTGTTGTATAACTGTATCTGTGCCTTCTCCTGCCTCAATCTGAAGTTCCAAAGAAAAGAAGAAGACACTTGTCAAGCTTTCCAATTTCAAGTTGTTAAAACGTTATATTCATTTAGAGTAAACCGCTAGTGATGACAAGCTGAAGATAATATGCTTTCCAAATAATTATTTTCCTTGTTCAAATAATGATAATAAAAAGTGAGTGAATCACCAGGGTGTTGAAACTGCAATTCACATTCCGTAGAACATTAAAAAATAATGAAAGTGACAAATTGTAGTTTATACAAACTGATAACAACTATCGTAATATCATTTCTATAACACCCATATTACTGTATTACAAATTATAAACGAATCCGGTCTACCTGTACAGGAAAAGTAAATACCTTCGCGATGAGTTCTATGCGTTCCTTTTCCAACCTTACAATTTCATCTTTCTGTTGACCCAGTTTATTTTCCACCTCCGAAAGTTTGTTTTCTGTGCTCTCACGAAGACGTGTCATCTCGTCTAACTTGCTGGTAGTGTTATTCAGTTCGTCTTGCAGTCGCTCTTTGGACGAGGTCTATAGAAGAGATAATAGTGCACATTATAGCTCCAAAATAGATAGAAGTACATTACTACTGTTCCATGCCACAGATACTTACCAGATGTACAGTTGGTAGTATAATGTTCTTCTAGATTCTAAGAACATATAATTTTGAACTGCTTGTTATTGAGCACTTTGCTGACTTAGTTCACATTGTTTTGATTAAGTGCACAACAGTAAAGTACGTTAGAGACCGCAATCGAGGGTGGCCCGAAGACTCCCTTTTCACGCAAATGTAGGGCAGTTGCCTCTCCTAGATCTTACTTTAATACGAATAGCTTTAAGATTCACACATTCATTGACATATCTAAAAGTATCGAGCCCTTGGGCCCAGCACTGTACATTCTACAAATCATAGAAGCTCATGGTCAACTTAGTTTTTTATACCAAAAAATTGTTCTCGTGTCCAGAGCTTAGTCCTTAATCCTTTAAAGATTCAATTGCTCACTTCATTCACAGATAAGATCTTCAACGAGTTGATTTCCTTTTCCAAAGTTGATACGGTGTTATCCTTATCTTTCATATTGTTTTCTTGTTCGGAAAGATTCTTTTGAAGCTCGATGATTTGTTGTTGTTTATCGTTTAATTGTTGTTTCGAGAAACTGCTGGCTTCGGATGAAGTAGACACAGCTGTCTGTAGACTGAAAATGGATATCAATTTTCATCTTTACACCATGGCTGAGAGCCAATCAACGAGGTCTATCATCAATTAAAGTGCACGTGTGGAGAATTCGATCAAAAGAATGATTTTATTTAGTTACGTAGTATACCACACGACAAGAGACAAGAGACTGGGTAAGAATTTACCAAGAAGGAATGACGTCAATTTGTCTATGAGAAAATCACCGCAAGACTTAAGACATTTGACGTTAGTTCTTCCTGGTGAACTCTTACCAAAGGCTTAGGTATGAGAGGTGTGTCTGACTTCTAACGACACCCGTTAAATTTGGAATTAGGCAACAGACACAGACACAAGTTAATGAGTTAATCGAATTTTTATTTCTTCTTATTTCTTACCTGGAAATGTGCTCTTCTTTAGAATCACGTTCAACTTTCAATTCTTTAATTGTCATGTTCAAACTGAAAATAAGTACAAATAGTAATCTAGAAAAAATACTGGTGGCTTAATTTACTATCCCAAAAGATGGTTCTACCTATGACTATGGGGCGATTAGTGACACAAAAGCTGACCTCTCTGCATTTGAATTTTCATAAATTTGAACCATGAGAAAAGTGGATAGCAATATACAGTAATGCTTCAACGACAATTAAATTTTGCCACATGTAAAAATAGATTAGAAAAGCAACTTGAACTTTGTACCAGAGTATCGCCTATCGTAGCGTTGTACGGCAAGGAATTTTGAAATTTCCGTAGAAACATCGGCTCTGTTTACGAACAAGAAAATCTGCAATACCTTGATTTTTCCTTTTCAAAATCCACTTCTTTGGTTTTCGCATTCTGTTTGAACTCATTCAATTCTTGTTGATGTTTCTGTTTCATTGAATTTATTTCTGCTTGTAAGTCTTTAACTTGCTTATCCAACCCATCAATCACATCGCTAGAAGGTCTTCAATGTGATAAGAAATTATTTGTAATCATCAATTTGTTAGACAACAAGGGACGCGGTATGATAAAAAACCAAATCCATAACATTGGGTCATTTCTTGACAATTTTATTTAAAGGGGAAATGTTTTCAGAAAAAATATAAAAATAAATTTTCAATGATACTAAAATGGCCTCATAAATCTCAGGCTACAAGCATGTAGGCTGCTTTGAAATTCAAAGTTCTAAGTGGCATAGTTTCTACATCTCCTATATTTTAAGGAGGGGTAAAATACATATCTACAAAATAAGTGTACCATTGTTTTCTTATTTCAATATACCTAGCCTGAAGTTGTTCTTCGACTTTGGAGCTTTTCATTTGTTCTTCGTTATAATCTTCCTATCAAAACAGGAGAGAAAAAATTCAGTATTGATTTACATGCAAGCAATCTTTCAGACTTATTGATTGCAGTACGATCTTGTACCTTATTGGTAAAAATGTTTGTGGCAAGAAGAGACGAGAAAATTCTTTGATGACCGACAAATTTTTTCAAGCCGACTGGCGTTTTACTATGTTTCCAGCGTTCCTTTTTCTATAACATTCATCGATAAAAAGATTTTACCGACAAACTTTTTACCTTGAATAGCTTTGAGGATGATATAAGAATGAATAATAAGTCTTTAGCTTAGTAGAAAAAATGAACTATACCTGCAACAATTTGAAACTTTCTTCGAGAGCCATTCGCCTTTGTTTTTCTTCTACTGCATCATTCTTGTAAGCTTGCATCTCTTGTTGCTGAAGAGAAAAAGATCAAATTGGTAATAAATTGCCAGTAACTAATAGTTGGGATAAGCAAACACTCAAAAACTGTATCCAAAATAAAATAAAAACTTTAGACTTCTATCATATCTAAACCTTGGAAGGGGTATTTTATTCCACGGAAGAACCTAATGAGATTTCTGCAGTTCAAAAATTAAAAATCATCTTATAATCTCTTTCTTAATAGATTTTTCAGTAAAAACTGTGACTTGAAACGAGCTTATCACATTTGGGTGGTGCATACGTAAAAAATGGTTTCGAAGTTTCATAAAGAGAAGGGTTCACAAAATATTTGTTTCAGAATAACCTTCCATTAAATATATATGTAAGTTCGTTAATAAGCTACTCTCGGGTACTTAATAGCCGTCCCCCCCCGCTAATTAATTTTTCGAAAATTTTCCACCCAGGACATTCTTATTCCAACCCCCCCGCTTATTAATTTTTGGGAAAGATTTTTAAAAGTTCCCTTTTTTGTCCTAATTCAGCTGTATTAGCCTCCTTTTCAAAAATTTTCCACCCAAGACATTTTTATTCCAACCCCCCCGCTTATTAAGTTTTGAGATTTTTTCCAACCTCCCCGCTTATTCCAACCCCCCCGGCTATTAGGTACCCGAGAGTAATTCCATTAGAAATTCACCATAATAGTTCCAATTTTACAGAGAACAGAATTATTTCTTCCTTCATGGTATCAATATTTTTTTACTTGATGATCAAAATAATTAACCAATGAACAGGTTGTCTATTATTTTCTTTAGCTTACTAGTTTTTCATGACGGTCTTTGGTGGTTTTGTAGTCAGCATATGTCAGTTCTTGTTTTAACTTCTCATTCTCTTGGGCCACTGAAAATGGAAATGACCAATAATGGTTGTTTAAAAAATTACAATTAACAATCGCCTCTCTATAATTCGATCTTTAAGGGACAAAGACTTTTCTTTTTCAGTCAAGGGGACCTATGTTTTAGCTCGAATTACAAAAGTATTCGAATTATATAGAGGTTCGAATTATAAAAGTTCGAATTATAAAGAGCTGACGGTATGCACTCTAACAGCAGGCAGAAACAGCATGGTTTTCGCAGGTTAAAGTAGGAAATTGAGTTCATAATGTGTTTAGCAATCTAATATAATAAGCCGTTTGAGCACAAGAATATTGGGAATGTTCTGCAATCAAACCTTGAAGATAACCAGCTTCAGCGGAACGTAATTGCGAACTAAATTCTTCCTCGACCATCTGTTTGTCCTGTGAAGAGGTAAAGTGATGACATTTTAGTGAGATGAGCATTCCCCCAGATCTCTCCTCTTGTATGTGGTCTTTCTCTTTCATAGACCTTTTCATAAATTACATCACGAGCGACACTTACCTCATTTTCAAAATATTGCTATGGTAATTGACTCTCAGAGGAGTTCATAAGAAGTTCATTCTATCTGAAGAGTCAAGGGATTTAACCACCTTGGTAATGGTTTAAAACAAGGCAGTTATTCCACTCAAAATAATTCATAAAAAGGCCTATTCTGTCCATTTCAAGCAAAATAGGTAGAGGTCTACACATGCCCAGGTTTTCCAACCTCTTCCAATTTATCTCGTTCTTTTGAGACTTTGTCTAGCTCCAATTTGAGTTGACCAGAATACCATTTTTCTTCCTGAAATTCAAAAGTGAAAACAATTATTTTCAAAAACTATTCAAGGCGTAGCTTGTATTAAACGATTTTCATAAATTATATTTATAATTATTGCATCAACCATTCTTGACTTCAGATAAAGTACTTTTTAAAAGGTAAAAGGTTGCAACACAATGGTGAATTGTTTTTTTCTTTTAATGAAAACCTTTAATTGGGAACTGATCTCGGACAATTCTTGTTGCAGAAGGACGACTTCTTTTTCAGTGTCCGGAGCATTGGAATCAAGAGTCATTTCCAATTGACTCTTGGAGAAATCATTGCTTGGGCTCATTGCAAGGTCTTCTTGAATCTGATCCGGCAAAGCATCAGTCTGTAAAAGATTAAGGAATCGTTATTTCCCAGTTTTTTAGTTGCTGCAAGTATGCTGGATTATAAATACACAAGAAGTTTTAGGTCATTCATAAAAAAATTGGTTTCTCCTTGGTTATACGAAATTTCAACAATCTTTGAGCTAAATTTGATTTGGAATTGGTGTAAACAACCCGGGGTTCCCCTTCAATCATACATTTGGGGATCAAAACAAACGTTTCTCAGAAGAAAAAACCTCTAAACCTCAAACTCTACTTTAACTGTCCAAAATAAAAACAGAACAAAAACCTGATCTTCAGACGTGTCAATATCGATAAGTTTGCCCTCAGCATCGCTTCCACCTTCACTGTGCACTTTCTCGAAATGAACTTGTAATTCTGCTGGTCCTGGTAATGCTGCCATACACATTGGACAGATGAACCCAGCCTGAGAACCAGAAGAAGAAAGTTTAATAGATTTAGTTAAAGTGCCATTCCATTGTACTTTCATACATGAGGGTGCACGAACATTTTTTCATGGGGTCGTCAAAAAAGTAATTTTTGCATCGTTTTTATTCCAAGAGCTATAAGAAAATATTTAAAATTTCCAGGGACCTTACTCAAATTTCCCGGGGACAAAATTTGTAATAGATAAAATATTGACTTTAGTTAATCCACCGTCGCTGTACAGTAAAAAGGAGAATTTTAAAACTAGACACTGGTGAGAGCAGATAAAGAAACTGAAGGTACTTGTGTATCAGGTTCATCTTCTTTCTGATCTTCAGTAGATGTATCTTTTGGTTGTTGTTGTTGCCCACCTCCTCCCCTACTCTGAAAAATAAGATATGTGATCAAATCAAGAGTTCAAAACAAATGGCCAGGCACATGTTTATAGCATAGAAGGTTCGGTATTATTTAAAATATCATCAAAGAATCGTTTAAATTGTTAAATTGAAGCAAAAAAATTTCAAAGAGAATGCAAGGGAAGAAAGAGACATTTGAAGTCAATGAAAAACTTTAAGTGCAAGACCTCTCAAGTAAATTTTCTAAGTTAATGACGACATCATGCAATTCCATTTTATTTTCCACGCACCACGTAAAATTGGATATTTGCGCATCCTTTAATTTTCACGCATCTTAAAATGTATGGGACATTTTTAAAGTGTTTTCGAAGATAAATATAGGTAAAGAGGGCAAAAACATAAGAAATCAGGAGTTTTGTGTGCATTTCAGCTAAATTCTATGTTATATTAGATAGGCATATTTAACATAAATCGAGATTTTTTTTTATTAAAAGAGCCCTAAGATTTCTTCACATTCAGAACCTTTAATTCTCGCACAGCCAAGAATTCGCGCAAAAATATCCCTATTTCGAGCCCCTTTTATCTTCGAGCACGTATTCTGCGTGAAAAAAAGGGGGCAAAAATTAATGGCATTAAGGTAACCAAATGGTTTCAATAGTATTATAAACAAACAAATTCGAATGTAATGATTACTTACAGGCAAATTCTTTCTTAAACGGTTAAACATCTTATTGAATGATGCTCTTCTACGTGATTTTATGAACTTTTTGTTAGTTTAATACTCTAAAAAAATACAAATAAATGTAAGAAAAAATGATCTATGAAAAAAAAAACCAGTAGGAGTACTGACCTATCCCACTTTCTTAGACATCCTATTTAACTGATTGTGAATATATTTCTGAAACAACTAGATTTGAACTAATGTTGCTTCTTATAACCACCCCAAAGTGTTTGGTAATAAAACACCGTCCATTGCAGTGTAAGTCTGGTATAAATTCATTCGCCATTTAGATAAGGCTATCATTGCACACAACTAACATTCTGCCGATCGGTAGTGTTGAAGCTGAATCACAGCACCCCGATGGTTGGACTGTGTTAAAATCCAAAACACTTCCTGGCAGAGGGTTAGGGAAGCACTCTCTACCTTCACTGAAAATATTGAGCCAAAGAAAAAGAAGCCAAACAAAGCCAAAAATGTTACCTGAGTTTCTTTCAAAATCAAGAAAAAATACTAAAAAATACTTGATGATACCATAAATGAGAATAACAAAATCATGAAATATAATAATTATCTTGAGCGCTCAAAAACAAAGCTTTAAATCATAATAAAATCAAAGTAAATCAAGCTCAATTAAAAAAATATCAAAACGTTTTGAAAATCAAAACATATACTGAAAGATATCAGTTTAAAGCAATGATTGCTTGGATACAACTTGAAAGAACAACTTAACGAGGTCGTCTTTATTTAACTATTCAACTATTTTCGATGCGTTTCACTTTGAAACAAAACTTAAAACTTTAGCATTGTTTAAAGCTATAAAAAATCTTAATTCATTTTTTAAAATGTCTTGCATCTGGAAACAGCCTTACTGTCAGGACGACCTTAAAAGATATGTTAAAACAGAAGAAAATAAAAAAATCTAAAAAAAAGAGATTTCATAAAAAATAACAATAAAAACTCTCACTTCCAATAAAATGGTGATGAAAATGTTCATAAAAGTTAATGGGAAAATCAAAACAGTATTTAAAGTGGTAACTCACTATGTCAGACACGATAGAACTTTGAACATTATGTTATCCTTCTTGTTATAATTTACTAAAATTGCTAAAGCAGTTAAAAAGCTACATTTAATTGCAGTTTGGCATTAAATCTACCTTGCAATTAATGTAATAAGGTAAAAAACTTTCAATTGTGATGTGAAGCTATAATTATTTTCAAAAACTGTACTAAAACATAAAACACTTTAAGATAAAACACCCCTGTCTCAGTGCCCCGGTGGCATGATTTCAATACATGATTTTTTTCAGTACATGGTTTCAGTACATGATTTTTTCCTACGTCACTGCAGTAATCAAATTTTTATTGCACTCATTTGTAATCATCCTAAATGGCTTGGGAATTCAAGAACTGTTTTTTATTGTCGCTGTCTTTATTCAATTTATATCTCAATTCACAAATGAGTGCAATAAAAATTTGATTACTGCAGTGACGTAGGAAAAGATCATGTACTGAAACCATGCCACCGGGGCACTGAGACAGGGGTGTGATAAAGTTCTTATGTACAAAATTGAAACAAAAGAGTTTAAACACAACAAAAGATAGAAATACAACATATATTACATCCGTTCGATTCACGAAAGTCCTCATCTCTGGAATTCAAAAAAAGTTTATCGATGAATCTTTGACAGTATTCAATTCCTAATTGTAGCACTACCTTTTCTGAATTTCTAATGCCTGGTAAGGGAGAGTTATGGTTAAAACAGGCTACTCCAGGAAATGTTCTAATGTTAAGCGACACTTATAAACATTGATATAAAGTGAGCAAAAAAGTTTGTTAATCAGCTGTTGTTGACTTGGAATAGAACCGTGGATTGCAATGAGAATGGTCAATCGGAAGAGCTACCAGACCAACGCACTCTTGTTTATACAAACAGATTCTTCAGGTTTTAAGAAAGAAGATCATTTGAACTTGGAACACTGGACTACAATACTACTTCAATTCCATCCTCTGAAAACCTAAAAAGATTGGATTGTATTGGAAGTATTCACACCTACCTCATATATGATTAGCTGAAATCATCTTCACTCAAGCCAAACGTTTCATATTCAGCATTCATATTACGTTCACTTTCGTCCTCAGAGTTCTCTAAATATTCAGTGGAACCTGTATCGACATTCAAATGATTTGATGGTGTTGGTTGAAGATTGGTCGAGTCTGGTTTTGGCGATGTTGGTTTGGGTGATAGCTCAGATTCCCAATCTTCATCTGCTTGATGAAGAGAATGAGGGTTTGACAATTGAATGCTGGGATTTGTCGCTCCAATCGATGACTGTTGGCTGCTGTTGGTATTGTTCTTAGATCTCGATGCAGTGTCAATCTCCATTGATGGCTGTGATGTCTTGTTAGTTTTTGGTGTAGTAATAGAGTCGGAGAAGTATGAGCTGCTTTGCGGTAGTATGGGTGGATTGTTGGGTCTGGATTGTTTTTGAGCGAGTTCGGCACTCTAGAAAACAAAATTTTAATACACTCTTTTTTTATAAGCATACTTAGGCTAAAATTCGGTAAAAAATAAGGATAATGCTAAGCATACTTTCAAGCTGGAATGCATAAAAATTCGTGCAGCTTTTCTAAAATGCTGACCTTTTAGGGTTACTTTTAAAGCTGTTTGAGCTTTCTTAGCCCAAACATTTTTGCCTGCAGCACCAAGTTACAAAGAAAACTTGCATTTTTATGAGCTGAATCAAAGTTTCGACTTAAAATTCAAAATTTTCATGATCCCAAAGCAAATCAACAAATCGAAGTCTAAGCATATAATTATGCATAAATTAAGAGTGAAAATGAGATTTCGATGAACATATTGAGCCTCGACCCGATTTTCTTGTATGCTTATAAAAAAGAGAGTGTATTATAGAAGTGAAAATTCTAAGAAAAAGCTTCTATTTTCAATATTTCTCGTGCTATTTTCTAGAGGAAAAGTAGCTCCTTAGAAATTTTTGTGTTCAAATTGTTGATTCATTTATTAAAAGTATTTAAGGAACCTGTTGGAGTTGTTTTTCTTGAAAACGAAACAGTGTCGTTGATTTTCCATTCTTTAGCTTGTCAACAACCATCTCAATGTATCTTTCAGCAATATCAGATCTGATTTCTCTGGTTGCTTTTTCAGAGCGAAACCAAGGGGTATCACTGGCCATAGCTGAGCTAATGATATTAACTTCGCATTGAGCAGATAGTGGTCCAGAACGTCTTTTAACTTTGGATATGACCTCCAAAACACCACCAGCAACCCATGTTCCATCAGTTAGCTTGTGTTTGACGATCAAGAATTTTGGACCCTTCGTTTTAGCCCATTCTCTTTCGAATATAGCTGCGTCAGAATCAATAAAAAGGAAGTGTCCGTTTTGTGCAGTTTTCAACAAACTTGGAAAAAACTTTCCTTCTCTTTCTGATACAATGGTTGAAAAGAATCTCGCAGTTGGGTCTGAAAGTAAAGGATTAGATAAATTTCTCAATTCACGTGCTGTCCAGTCTGCTTTTGATTCTGTGGAAATAGTTTGATAGCTTGGTACTATGAAGCTTTTCGTTTTTTTGACTTCCTCCATCGATTTGTTTAACATTTCTTTTGAAGCTGCATTCGAGTGACGTGAACCACCAAGACTATCTGTACTTTTACCTGGAGATATCATTTGTTTACGAAACTCCTCTGTTTCACGGTTGATTTCATCCAGAAATTCTGTACTACATAAATTACTTGGAGGTTGATTCTCTATAGTTGGTGGAGGAGGAGACAAGTTTGAAGTTAGAGAAGGCACAGTGACCTGTGGTTGTAGATTTGTCGGTAAGGGTGGTGATTTGGGTTGCATGGCTGGGAGAGGATGCAAGTTTGAAGTTAGAGGGGGCATTGTAGGGTGCGGTTGTAGATGTGTCGGTAAGGGTGGTGATTTGGGTTGCATGGCTGGGAGAGGAGGCAAGTTTGAAGTTAGAGGGGGCATTGTAGGGTGCGGTTGTAGATTTGGCGGTAAAGCAGTTGGTTGTGTAATACCCATTTGCATCTGGCGTAGATTTTCAGCTTTAAATTGCTGCTCTAATTGCTGTTTCATAACATGCAAATTTTGTATTTGATTTTGATCAAGAAGTCCACTTGGCATTTGAAGGCATCTTTTGATTGCCTCCAGCTGTTGTATTTTCACATTAAAATCATTCCCAGATAATACAGGATTCGAAACGTTCCCCATAACAGGTTGTTGGGGAATTCCTTGTTGGGGAACTCCTTGTTGGGGAACTCCTTGTTGGGGAATTCCTTGTTGGGGAATTCCTTGTTGGGGAATTCCTTGTTGGGGAATTCCTTGTTGGGGAATTCCTTGTTGGGGAATTCCTTGTTGGGGAATTCCTTGTTGGGGAATTCCTTGTTCGGGAATTCCTTGTTGGTTATTGAATTGCCCAGGTCTTGGAGATCTAGTGCCAAAAGGGTTAAAAGACTGAGGTGGAGTGAAGTTTGCTGGCTCGAGATTATTCATTGATGGTTGATGGCCTCGAGATGTAGAAGGTTGATGAAGAAAACTTGGTGGAAGAACTGGTCTACCACGAGATTCTGACTCTTGTTTGATTTGCTGCTGGATGTTAAAAATCTGTAACAACAGTCCTTGAATAGCCTGATCTCTTTCAGCTGGAGGAGATTTTTGCAAAATAATGTCTTTTTGTTGAATCAAATCACTCAATTGTTGCTCGAGTTTAGAGATTTGTTCTGCATTCTGATGTGTTGGCGCATTTGTTGTTTCGGTTGATGGTTTACCCAACAATGCATTTTTAAGTTGCCCTTCTCCCATGCTGTTATTAGGACTGTCAAAAGCATTATCATCCAAAGGCGATATTTGAAAATGCTCTTCTGCTCCTGGTGTTTTGCTCTCACCCCAGTCGACATCTGAGCTTGTTCTCTCAGGGATTTTGATGGGTGGCAAGGATGGGGCTTCTTTATTAGGGTTGGCCTGTTCTGTAGTGTCCTTGTTACATTTTTCTGGTGTTATGTCTTGTTGTGCATCTTGTATTGATTCTTTTGAAGGCAAAGTGGCGGTTTTTTTCTCATCTGAAGATTTATTAGCTTCCTCTTTTGGTTTCTCTGTAATTTTATCCTCTTTTGAACTGCTGACACTGTTGTTTCGTATGACTGCTGATACTGATGTTATGTCTTGATCTCCTTCATGAACACGTATATCTCTTGACTTAATACTGTCAGGTTTTGATTGATCCTGAAAAAAAAATTGGAAACCTCAAGTTAAAGAAGTAAATTTATTGTAGAAAGTCTTCTTTGTAAAATGAATCTTCTGTTAAAAACATTGCAATATCCTTTGCTTTAAAAACTTTTGGTTTTTTAATCTAAATCATACCTTTCTTCCTTGTGAATTAGAGCAACCTTGAAAAACAAAATTAGATGAGGTTGAAAAGGCCAAATAAGAAACAAAGAAACATAAAACAAAATATCAATTAATTAACTAATCAAAGTCCTTTAAATTTAAAGTGTGCACTCGCTTTTGCCCCCATATGGAAACCAAGGAAATTACTCTCACCAAGCTGACAAAGAAGAGTGCTACTTAAAAGCATCAAGAGGGCTAGAGCTAAAAGAAAACCAGAATATTTTCATCTTTACAAAACCAAAACAAAGCCTTAATAACATATCACACCTGAAAGAATTTGTTCATTTATAATAACTGGTGGTGAATCAAGAATAGTTTCCAGTTTTCCAAGTGCAAACTTTTCATTGTCTCTATCGATCAATTTCTGAACAGTGAAATTCAATACTTTCTTCTTGACCAAATCACTGAATTTCCATTTTAACTGAAACATGAAAAATGAATGTGATACACTTGCAAAGAACTGCACATTTATAATAATCGGATAAACAATGTGGATATTGAAATTAATAGTTATAGAAAAGCGTTCACGCCATTAGAAATTCCTTACCAAAAGATCTCTAACATCATCGTCATAACAAATGTAGTACTAAAAAAGCTTTCTGGGATGCATGATCTTCATATTGACAGAAAATAATTTTGATTTTTGGCATGATTTTACTAGCATTGTGCAAAATTTTTTCTAGTCAACCATACTGAAATTGGAAACAGTAATTATTTTTCAAGAATTAGGTTGGACTTAAAAAATTCCTGGTTTGCCGTCACCCGACCTTAGATTTTGGAGGTGGGTTGGTTGGTTGGAATTTTTTATTTATTTTGGTCATTCAATGGAATTTTTGTCTACATTTTGTAATTTTGAAAAAAAAATTCTCTTCGTTGAAATGGTTTTAGATTGGCAAGGTTGGAGAAGAGTCGCCGGTCGACAAACCAACATTTTTTAAAATCCAGTCTTATCAAAATTCTCTTTGTAAACCACAAACCTCATAATCGATTTTCACTTTGTCTTCTGATAGGGTGCAATGGAATGCCATGTAGGGTATTTTTTCAAAACCTTCGGGAACTAGTGACAATTTACTTTTTGCGCATTCCTCTGATCTACCAATATCAATGAATTGAACACGAACCTAAAAATATTATAAAAGTAGAATGTTATTTTCCACGACAGCTTATTTCTGGTAGAATTGAAATAAATAAATAACATTGATAGCTTTTTTAATACAACTCATTGGGAATTAGTAATAAAGAAAATTTAATACTCACAGTACTTTGATTAACATCTTTGATAACTTTTGCCCTCATCCAAAGATTATTTTGGGAGGACTTTACACAAACCATTTTGGAATAATCATCAACAACCCAAAGTTCTCTGTCTTTCATGGTTCCCTGTCTGCGAAGATATAAACAAAGTTGGGGTCGATGAACAGTGAAATCTCAATGAACGATAAAATCCCAAAAAGCCATTTTTCTTGCATACTTTCTGGGACTTTTCAAATCAGAAAAAGTGAGGTTATCCAGAGAAAAGCTGGAAACAGAAAAAAAGTGGAACAGACAGTCAGATGGAGGAAAAACTCAGGTAGTTCCAATGATACTAGAAATTTCATAACTATCCAGTCTCTATTTTATGAATTATCAATTTCTCCTCATCAATCAGTTTCTTAAGAAAGATCATTATTAAGCAAATTGAATCATGCCTTTTTTGCTTTTGAGAAGGTTAACCCTTTAACTACCGATGTCGGCATATCCCGACATGAGCACTTTCAATTTCTTTGCCGATGTCGGAATTTGCCGACATGGGCACTTTCCATTTCTTTGCCGCAAAATTTAACACTTCTACAAAGATTTTGTATTAGATGGTTTGAAATGAAAAAAGATAATAGTTAAAAGCTTTTCTATGTTCAAAAATAACTATTCAACAATGTTCAACTCAAAATTATAGTCCTTGGCTGATACTTCATATATTATTCAGAAAATGAAGTCAAAATCGCTACCTTTTGCCCATGTCGGCATATGCCGACATCTGGCAAATAGGTCGAACCTTAAAAAATATGCACGGCAGTTAAAGCGTTAAAAATACATTGTCTCTGCAAATGATTAAACTTTATACCTTAGCTTTTCAGAAAGGGGTTCAAGTTTATCTTGCATGAAACCAGTTTCAACATTAGAAGCCCAGAAAGTACCATCAACTTGCAAAGGGCTTGTCACTTCCACTTTATACTTTACCCCAACCTTTGCCCCTGAAAAGTTAAATTATAAATAAATGGAAAGCCATGTCCACCATTTTAGTTATACTGCAGAATTTTTGTAAGAATCTTCATATTCAGGCAATTTTCTTTACTTGTATTATAATGCAAATTACATAGCTTATTCTTCATCATTGAGGAGAAGTAGATGACATAAATGAATTTACTTCGAAATAAACAAAGCCAAAGATCTCCATAAAGATTACCAAAAATTCTTGTAATTAAGATTTCTAAATTTAGTAATTCACTGGTACATTGCAGAAAGCATTAAATTAATGAAGGACTTCTTAAGGCTCAATTGAACGAGCTGTATCACAAAGTGATATATAATTCTCTTACCTGAAGTGCACATCAGTTCAGTGATAAATTTATCATTGTCTAGTAAAATATAATCATTTTCTTGTGGATTAGTCTTTTGAACAGTGGCTTCACTCTTTTCCTCTTTGATTTCTCCCTGATTTAATTCGCTATTGATGTCTGTTTTTGGTTTCAGCTTTTGCTCTTTTTCATCTTGCTGTGGTAGTTCTAAGCAACCAATAAAACATATTTATAGATACCACAATGCTATATATTTTACAGAAATAAAAAGAGTACAAGAGCCCAAACTAAGTTGAGATAAAAAGTGAAAATCATTTCAATCTGAAATTGTAAAGACGATTTAAAAATCCTCATTTCCATATTTAAACATTATTCAAAAATACCTTCTGGTTTTCAAAGTAACTTTTTTACCAAAAAAATAGAACTTCTTGAGAGGATTGGATGATGTTTGTTAGTTTCAAATTCAACAGCACAAACTTCTTCAACTCAACTCAAAACACTCCTTTTCCATGAAAATTCTTAAAAGTTCAGTAGCTTAAAAAAGCGGGCAATGTCTTTTTTTGCTTTGCTTGCTTAAAAATATTGTCAAATTACCTTGAAAAGATGATTCACAGCACTATAGTTTTTGAGCAAAATTATGAAAATGAGGAAAAAAGAGCTTTTTCCTTACTTTGGTGCTAAAAACGTTTTTGGTACATACTTAAACTTAGAGTTACTAAAAATTTAATATTGTCGACAAGCTGAATATGCTGATTGGACCTGATGATGAAAAAATTCAATAAAAAGCAAAACTGGCTCAGAGGTAGGTCTAATGATATCTTGAAAATTGAAAAATTGAATCACTGTTTGACCTTGAGAAATGAGAAAATGAATGCACACTTAATCAAATACACTTACAAAATAAACTTTTAGCAAATAAAAAAGTACCTTTTCTTCGAACACAAGTTTTGAGAATACCCTGAAGATATTCAGTGACATTGACTTGATCAATATCAAGTGATAATTCTTTAACCTGAATAATAGACATAAAAGAGATTTTAAATACATATGAAATTTAATGTTCTTGATTGCATTCATAATTGCCTGAATTATTAATGACATAAAGTATGATTATTTTGAAATGGAAGTTCATTGACATTCCATGTATAATTTCAAAAATATGAAATTTAGCACAAGGCTTCCTAAAGTCCATCTAAAGACTACCAAGCTAAAAATTTGTTGCAGCACAAAAACTGTGTGTCAATTAATAAAAATTTGAAATTGTCTAAAAACCTTTACCTTTTTGAGGGCAACAAGGGCATTTTCTAAAGCATTTGTCAACTCTAGTAATCCATCCAACTTCTTCTGAATTTCCTAGAAGTGACCAATTATAATATTCAAAATTCAAATTAAATATCAAAACTGTTCAAAAGAAAGGTCATAGATTTTATGACAGCATGTGTACAACTATAAAAAAGTTCTTTTGTTTCGATTACCTTCTAATTATTTGCTCTTAAATTAAGACTTGGATCACTTTTTGATCATCTTTTATTATAAACAAAGGAAAAGCTAACAAAAAGTCAGAGTCAAAAGACCAAGGTTTTTTATCATTAAACAAATCAAGTATTCAGCAACAAAACATAATGTATTACCTTTTCACAGTCTCTGATTAACGTAACATCCATTTCATCAGCCAAGCCTTTTTTTTTTAACTGGCTTAAAGAATCAGATAAATAACATATTATTACATGACATATCTGCCTTCAAGAAACTATTGAATATATCAAATTTGCAGCAGCACTGAATCGACGGGTGAAAAGTCCCATTATTTTCACAATAATTCCAATATGAAAGCTTTACATGCCAAAATGATTTTTGGTCAGCCAAAGCTGAGCATTCATTTACGCATTTTCAGGGGAAGACGAAAAAAAGTGTTAACCTGATTTCACTTTCGATTTCTTCCTTGGATTATCGGGGAACCAGCCCGATCGCCTGGCGACCTGGAGCTTGATTTTATGCTTGGCCATAGAGGATTAGGATGTAAAAAGTTTTTAGCCAATCAAAAAGCGATATTGCTCGGAGATCCTGGTAACGAAATGTTAGACAACAAAGAACTTTTCACAAGCTTTCAAAGAAATGTAAATACATAGACATATGAACATTTAGAAAGACTCGCAATGGCTATTTTCTTTTGTTCTAACCGTACATGTTGAACTGGTGGTATATTCATAAAAATTCTCTTTTGTTAATATTTTGATGATAAAAAATGTGACGTAACGATGTTTTGCGAAAGGGGAGATAATTATGCGTGAAAGTATGGAATAAATTTTCTTCCATGTATTTGTTATTCTTGTGTTTGTAGAGAAATATTTCAGTCACGAATGCTTTTTGTCGATTCATGGTAAAAATCAAAAAGCATAACATATGTGTCGCTGCAAGCGATTTAGAGCACATTCAAGATCGGCCAGCATCGGCCAAGTAATTCTACGGCCAAAATCGGCCTAGTTCGGCCAGGTCCGGTTCGGATCGGCCAAGTCCGGTCTGGATCGGCCAATAACGGCCCAGGTCCGGTTTTGTTAAGTTACAAACCTGATAAAACAAAAACAGTGATGTTCGGCCAATGTAAGACCGGTCTAGGCTGATATGGTCCGGTCCAGGCCGATACAAACCGGTCCAGAACGTTTTACAGAAGCCAAAATACTGATTATAAGCAAAATTGTTTTCAAACAGTTTTTTCGTCGTAAATGACATACTCCCCTGTATTTCATAACCTTGACTCACTCGCTCTTATGAATCCATTTAGAAAAGATTATTAGAAATCCTCCTTAGAATAGAATTGCACTGTGTCCCTTCGTTAGTTTATTTAGACATCCCTGTTTCATTTACATATATCTATCTCCCCTGTTAAAACTTGCATGTCAATATTTTTCTTCGTATTTCATATACAGCTAGTAAAGTAAGACCAAAACCAAATTGAACAATTGGTTGTTTCGACCTTTTAACTAACGACAGCTTAATCTCTCAAAAAGAAACTGTTACTTGCCTTTTCCTTTGCTGATATTCCAATAATACAGTTATCTTGATAATTTATAATCTTAATTTTTAGCTCATGAAAAATTATTCTCGTGACGGTTTTCACTCTAGTGAAAACATAAAAATAAAAATACTTCCACCTTCTTGCTTCTGTTGTGGTACTTTTCCTTTTGCTTTTGTTTAAGAGTCAGAGACTTTTCAAAACATTTGAACGTTCTCTGGAGTTCATTCGAACACTTAACAAAAAGATTCGAAAGTTTTTAGGCACTCGAAAATGTAAACAAAAAAATACCGTCATACGAAAAAGATTTGCTTGTTTGTTTTCAGACCGGACTTGGCCGAATTTGGCCGATTTGGACCGGTCTAGATCGGCCTTTGTTTAGAGAAAAGATTAAGAAACATGGCTCAGCTAAGATCGGCCTAGATTGGCCCAGATCGGTCAACATCGGCCAGGAACGGTCCAGACCGATCGGCCAAAAGTTCGGCTTTTTAAGGATCGGCCCATTTTCAATGTGCTCCAAATCGCGTGCAGGGACACATATAGAAAATTTTCAAAAAACTCTTGCGAAATTGAATTTATGAAGCAAAAGTTTTAAGTTTGTTTTCAATGGTTTTACTTGGTTTTACCTGTAACTCATTGATTTATAATGCAATTATATGTTTAATTAAGTGTATTCAGAACATTTAATTTTATGGATTAAAACCTCCCAATTACTTACTTAATTTCCATGTTAACAAAAAAGGCTACAAGCCCCCTAGATTGATTGATAAATAAAAGTAGCTTTCACAAAATATCACTAATTATGCAAAAACAAAATAAAGAAAAAAATTACTGACAAAAAACACTGTAACTTAGGAATGCTAAAACATTGTTAATGCTTCTTTTAATTCAGTCTCTATACAATGACATTCAAGATTCATTCTACTCATTCTAGTTGAGAGTAATGAAATTTTTGTCAAAGTTTTCATCGGTTTGATCATTTCTTGCTTCCCTTTGCGCTCTAGACCTTCTAAGCTAAGCTTTTTGGCTGACCTTCCAGCCTCTGCTGGTTTATTTTTATTCAAACAATTTTAAAGGTGCAAAATTCATATCTTTAAAGTTCCAAACACTTGGGGAACATTCACATTGTATTCAGGGACTATGTCAACCGGAAAGTTTTTATCTTGACCGTACAATATGCATATAAAATGTGTGGTCTGAGAAGGGCGACGGGAGAACAACAAAAATGTGCCTGTTTGAAACAATCTTTGCAGAGTAATTCAAACTAAAAATTGAATACAAAAGAAAACTATCAAAATGGATGTGATGAAATGCTAGGCTATGAACATAGACAACTGAATGCTAGAAATTTGGACTATAAACATAGAAAATTAGAGACTTAAGGAAAAATTGATCAAGACAAAAACATGCTTTACCAAGCATAACTTTGGCGACCAAGTTTCTTAGAGTAGAGAAGGCGTTTTGAAATGTGTAAACACACACAGAACCTTACTCATACCTCTCTTAAGAACTGATTTCTTTGAACAAGAAAGTTTCACTGCACATCACTTTTATCAAAATATATAATTACCCTAGAGACATAAAAATGATACTAAACTGAAATGATGTCTTAATTACTAAACATAAAATCAAAACAAATTGATAATTACTTAAATGAAAAGATACAACCATTTCACACTCCCCACAAAAGTCAATTAAACAATTTTGTTAGCAATACAAGCCATTTGACCGATCTCGATAACAAGACTTGATTTTGACCAATGAACGAACAGCTCTTCTTGCCACTCGAAACACGTTTTCGTTGCTATTCCTATACTTTACGTCAACCTTACGAATGATTCCATCACTATCGGTAGGTTCAAGGTTCTCCACAACTCCAAATTGATAAGTATTTGATAGCTTCGATTCAATTTTCAGAAAGAGTACAACGTCTCCTTTGCATCTGTCTTCCGTTGAAAACCATTTTGGTTGATCCATCAATTTGGGTACATGTACATGGTTTTGAAGCCAATTTTCGAACCATGCATCAAAGATACGAGAATTTTCCATGATGACCTTGTTATTCTAGGGGCTCAGTTAGGTCTCGTATGCACATTGGCGTATAGTCAATTTTTCTTTTGATCATGAAAGTATAGTCCTTGAAGAGTCAGAAAACGTGTGTGGCGTTATTTGGATCAGGCACAAATTTCCATAATGGCGGATTTTAGATTTTCAACCCTTTTTAGCGCTCTTGCTTGAAAAAATTTTTTTTTAACTTTAAACATAGACATATTAATACCAATCGATCACAAATTTTATGCTGATTAAGAAAAATGTCAGAACCATGATCTGAAAATTTCGTTATCTGGAGATATGAAGCACTTTCGATTTTGATTTTTTGAAAGGACTACTTTTGGTTCCAAATTTGCGTGGCTGTTACATTTGATTGGCTTACTTGATTTACTTGAAATTTTTGGAGGGTCTTTCCTACCGTTCAAATAATAAAATTCAGGAAAATTCATTTTTTTACATGAATTTTGAAATCCATAATGGCGGATTCAAAACTTTCTTTCGTCACATGGGCTCTTAGGCTCTGCTAGCCAAAGAAAAATATTCTTTTGAGCTTAAAACCCTGCATATGAAGTACTTTCGTTTTCAAAACTTAGAAAACGTAAGTACTTCATATCTCTTGATAAGGAAATTTTTTCAAGCAAGAGGGCTAAAAAGGGTTGAAAATTTAAAATCCGCCATTATGGAAATTTGTGCCTGATCCAAATAACGGGGGAGCTACACCTAAAATTTGCCATATAAGAGGTGGGAGCCTGCTTGCTTTTCCCAACAGACGGGGGGGAGCTCTATCTTGGGGGGGGGGCCTGCATTAGTTTATGTAACTCTGGGGGCTAAATAACACTTCCTAAATATTTTTCTTTACTGTTGGTTTTTAATTTCTCTAAACCTTTATGTTTTCATGCAAAGTGTGATCTGATCCTTAAAATACAAAAATGAAGACATTCTATTGCATTCTCTAAAAGTGCACACACATAAAATAGAGCTTTGTGAATGCCATAAAAATTTTCCCCTATACTGGGACCTAATATTTTATTAGGCTGGGGGGACCTTGTTCTCAGGGGGGACCCCAGTCGGAGCCATGACACATTTTCTGACTCTTCAAGGACTATACTTTCATGATCAAAAGAAAAAATGACCATACGCCGATGCGCATATGAGACCTAACTCAGCCACTAGAGTATGTCTGATTTGTTGGTAATAATCATCTTACCAACAGGGCTGCGTTCGTTGTTCCTACCCAATTTTAAGCAGTTGGGTGTGATGAGGTCCATTGTCTCAAAATCACTGGTGATGCTTCCCAATGCAAGTGGCAAAATATTGATGGACTTTGAGATCTTAGCACCGATTGTTTCCCATTGCATCAACGATAATTACTCATTCCAAGCAATCTTTGAGATTGAAGCATTGACTTCTTTGAAGTGAATACAGTCGCTCTCAGGCACCAGAACCGTTGGAAAACCAACGGATCCGGCATTACTCGAAGTCACAACCATGCCATTCATGGGTATTTGCTCTACCATTGAGCTACGGGTCCATGTGGAACTCGAGGACTCAATTGCCAATCGGTAAAGCTGGAAGTGAATTCTTGTCTACTGACTGGTCAGAGACAGTGAATTGGGAGAAAACCATCTCCACATTGCTAGTGTGTTGAAATCCACCAACTACTATCTTAACTTGTTTCTCCCACCTAAAACCTGAAAATTCCCAAATCCCACCTGAAAATTTTTGATCCAAAACAGTCTATACTTAAACTTCTATATCAGAGGATTAGAAACTAGGCTAGTCTTACTTCTTTTATCTTACCCTTAACAACAATACAATGCTGACAAGTTGACACAACACATTGACAAGTAATTCGTGAGAGAAGCTTATTATAGTGAAATCTGCAACAAAAACGAAAGTGGTCTTCTACTGATTGCTTCCAGGCGCTCTGGGAAGCGCCTTCTATAAGGCGAAGGAAAGTCAGGTATTAGTTTACCGTTACCTGCCCGCGTGTGTTTGAGCTAGCGCTTAAAAATTTTTATTATTTAAAAAGTTTTCATTATTTCTATTTTTTTTTCAGTCCAAATATGAAAAACATCAATACATGACTTACCAATTCCAATGGCTCTGACTGGCATGAATTTATGACGCTATCGTTTCCGCCTATGCAAAAAACAAAGGATACAAGCGCGCGCCGGTACAAAATGAAGACGTTCTACTGCTGTTTACATTCGATCGTTCAAGCGGCCTGACATTTTAAAAGGTCGGCCATGAAGTGGCCAATGAAATTTTTCCAAGAACGGCCTCAAGGCCTCTATTAGAGGCTTTTTCTTGACCTATTAGCGGCCTTCTTTAGGGATCTTCTCAAAAATATAATCGATTTTCGTTTATGAAGTTTGATTAATGATTCGACTATTTTTTAAATCTCCTATATTCGATTATTTTTAATCTCCCATATTCGATTATTTTAATCCTTGTATTCGATTAATAGAAGATATCGGCTTTCCGAATTCTCCCCGAATGATTACCCATGATGCATTGTTAGGGTTAGGATTATCGTCCGTGAATTTTTTTGCGCAATGCATCATGGGTAATCATTCGGGGAGAATTCGGTTAAGCCGATATCGTCTATTAAGCCTTTTTCGCTTTTATCTTAGGGATCTTCGAAAAAATATAACTGAATTTCGGTAAAATGGTTTTGGTTAAATTCGGCTGTTTAACCGAATCGCTTCAGTAAAAAGTTTAACTAATTCAGTAAAAGTAATTATTGAATTCAGCTTAAGCTTGTGGAATTCTGTTATAGTTTTACCGAATTTCAGCTATAAAGAATTTTACACTGTCTAAAATAATAATAGAGAATTCCACTGACTGAGACGGGGATATTAACAAAAGGATCGCTCGTGGTGAGACAGGGTTATCTTGAAAATTGTTCTTTTAGCTACTTACAGATTCTGAATTTGTTTATCTAGTATTTTTAAATAGCAAAATACTTTGCTCTCTTACATTTCTTTTCAAATCATAATATAGAATTGGAAAGCAAGAAAAACGTCTGTCGAGAGACCAAATATCTTGAGGTTCAGCCGAGCCCAGCATGACCCACAACGAACGAGCAGAGTGCAGACTTTTACTAAATGTTTGTTTACATTGAGCTCCCTCTGCGTGCTTTCCTTCGTGTATCATGTGATATTTTACCAAAAATAGTGATGAAATACACTCCTTCTGAGTGTGTTCTCTTTCTTTTCACGTGATTTTCACTTTTTCTCTCTCTCGCATTCTAAAAGTTACATCACACATTTGAAAGGTCACAGATCAGGAGCTTGTGACAAATCAGGAGCTTATAAGAAATCAAAGCCTGTGAGATGCCCTTTTGGAAGCTTTCCCTCTCCTCTACTGGGGAAGCAATCATTTTATTTTATTTTACAACATTTGATGGCTTCTTAGGTCCTTCTTTATTTTGAGCGCCCTCCCTTTTATCTTTTTTTTGTTTAGCCCTTTTTTATTTCTGAAAAAATCTTTCTTTGTTCCAGATGTACTTGAAAATGTAAGTAAATTGAAAAACAAAACTAAGAGCCGCTAAGGGCTGCTAATGGCCGCTAATGTACGCTAAGGGCCGCTGTTAGCGGCTTAAAACTTACTGTCTGTCTGTCTGTCACAAAAACTTTAGGGCAGCCTGGAGACTTCAAAAATACTTGGATTTGGCTGAAATTTGGCACACTTGTTCCTTGGGTGAATATTTGGAGGATTTTTTTTCATTTTTTGAAAATTTTGATTTTTGGGGCCTGGGGACGAGTTTTTTGCCAAAACCAGGCTAAAACTTTGGGGCTGCCTGGAGACTTCAAAAATGGTCAGATTTGGCTGAAATTTGGCACACTTGCTCCTTGGGTGAATATCTGGGGTGTTTTTCCACTATACAGTGTAGCTGGAACCTCGATATTCCAGGATTAGAAAAAGCTATACCTGTTATCTTTTTTCTTTAAAGAATCAACAAGCCATCAACATCGATAAATTACACACATTCCCTCAGAAACTTTTAAAATTATCTGCCATTATGACTTTCTTGAAGTCGTTCCGAAATTAACCAATCGGGTTAGGTATCGGAATTCCTATGGGAGTTCTTTTCCGAGATTTGTAAAATAGCTAAGTCAACAAAAAAACTTCTCCCGGGGGTTTGAGGAATAAACAGAACTGTTATCATTCGTTTTTTATTTAACCATATAATTAAATTTGCGCTCAAAAATACTTTAATAAATAAGTTAATAATATTCAAATATACTATTTATATCTCTCAGAAAATAAACACTTACAGAACGACATAGTTTATCATTTAGACTACCCCCGTGTTTGGACCATTCTATCGGGGGCGCAAAATAGGGCGGAAACTAAGTAGCACCTCAGTGCAAGATTGCCGCCTCATCTTAATTCGCCCGCACGAAACGAGCTAGTCATTTTTTTTCTCGCGCGCTCAAGGGGAAAAGGAAAGTGATCGATATTCTTTGAAGAAAAAACGTCAGAAACAAACCCAAAGACCAAAAGATGTATTTTGTTGTTGAGAATCGATCATGTGAAGATGAAAAAATTTCTGCTATGCGTTTTTTTCGGAACACTGAAAAACTCTAATTTCGATCTTCCTTTAAGGTAAAGAGGTTGCGAGATTTGGGCTAGCGAGGCAAAAATCGCTAAAAAACTGGTAAAATCGTAATCCTCAAAAATCGAAGTTCCAGCCTCACTGCTATAGTTCAATTCTACAACTTTATTTCGTTTAGCTAAATATAATAAATTATATATAAAATTATAAATAACATGAATGGCAAAATGCAAACGTTCAAATGCACCAAAATCTTTTACAAGATCTTTTACAGATCTTTTACAGTCCAGTTCGGAAAAAAAAGTCAGTGAAGCGGGTTCATTTTCCTCTTGTTCCTGCGTTTGCCTGTATATACAGTGCATAAGAGTCAAGGGCAAACACTTTCAAAAGTTGTGGTTGACCTTGTTCCTTCAAAAGGAATGAAAAATGTTGACATCAGTTTTTCATACGTTCCCTCGAGCAGAGTTCGGACATAGAAATACAATTTTTTCCAATTTTATCGAAAAATTTGAAAAATCCCTAGGAAAATGAAAGAAATTTGTCCAAAAAAGGGCAAAAGCGCGAAAATTAAAATCCACGAAAATTCCAGAATGGAAAAAACCGTGAAAATTAAAGCCCGCAAAATGCAATTTTTGGGATATTTTTGTTGACCGCGAAAATTAGTTCCAATAAGGTAGATCTATATGAATCTATTTAACTTGCAATTTCTAAGTGTGTGACCCTATAAATATTTTGCTTGCAACTTGCGAATCGAGTGACTTGCCTGGATCACTTCGCAATTCTTATACATATACACTAGTTCGATTACCGCCTTATAAAAAAATACAGGACGATTTTCCTGTCTAGCTAATTCTGGAATGGCCCATTTTCAAAATTCGAAGTAATTCGAAAAGACAAAAAAAAAACCGTATCTTTCAAGATTTTTTGATGATTTAGAAGAACACTGACTGAGGTTGAATTTTGAAAAAATGGTACCATATTTGCGGAACGACCGTTTTGAGGGCGCGAAGCGCCCGAATAGGGAGTGTAGCATCCTTTCTCTAGATCTGGGCGTGTGGCGTAAAAAATTTGTATATGTTATATGTACGAAAATTTCAAAAAAAATCGTAGGGTGACATATCGACTTTGCTTCGTGTTGGATGGGATCAATTTTCTGTAGCACTATTAAAAGTATCTGTTTTGTAAAAATAATTATTGCAATAGAATATGATTGATATCAAAAGTATTATAAAGTAAGACTTTTGATTAAAATTGCAACTTTTGTACAATTAATAGTAAGAGTGTCAAAGCTTTATCTCCTTTGCTTTTTTCCCGCTTGTTCCAGATGTCTGGGCCCAGTCATTTTTTCTGCGTTTCATTTTCAAAACAACAAAGATGGCCCTGAAAACCAACGAATCTCTTCGGTTTTTGAGGTGCATGCATTAACCTTTGGATTGATTATGGCCCATTGAAAGGTAAATCTTCAGTTTTTTTCACCTTTATAGTTTCAACTACCTTTGGAATGTTACATTAGTACTTTTTCTTTGTGTTGACTTTTTTGTATTAAATTGGATTTCATCTCATAAAACAAAATGTTTTTTTCTCGGCCATGTGTTTCATGGCTATCATATGGCCATCTTTCCACAGGCTTATTTTTATTAATATGGGTCGTGTGTTTATTCAATTTTACTCTAACTATAATTATTTTCATCTCTTTTCTCTGTCTTCAGGGTTCAGGTGAAGGAGCTTGATTGATGTAATGGGTGACTTTTAACTACCGATCGGCCGACTGGCTGAATCAGCAGTGTTTCAGAGTTTTGGTGGGTGAACGTGCACAACAAAGAAGCAGCATAAAGCCAAAATATACCGTGAGTGGTCCTAAATCCGACAACCCTGCCTAAATCCGACCCCCCAAATAACTGTTGTGAAAAAAAATTCTATGTGTACAAATATTCCCTCTCCAAGTTGAACAATAAACTATTGAAAGAACTCTCGAAACAAAACATCTAACAAGATGCAAGATGACTATAATGTCAAAATGTCAATTAATGTGATCAAAAAAGTGTGAGTTGTAAAAATAATTACCTCTTTTATATTTTTCTGAATCCTTTGTTCGTGTTTAAAACGTTAAACAATTTTGTAATAAAAAATTATTTTTTGTATAAGAAGCAATTATTGTTTTGGTTCAATTGGTTCAGTGTATCAAATCTCTCAGTTTAGTTGACACTTTGGTATCTTCATTGCGTCACAGCGAAGTTGTTCGTTTTTTTTAGTTTGTATCTTTGAAAGACCCCATCGGATTTAGGCAGGGCTGTCGGATTTAGGACCACTCACGGTACATAGCATTATGACTGTATAAACAGATTGTGATTGATGGAGAATAATAAAAATGGTCCTGACCTGCTGAATATAAATTGTGCCAGTTCCATGTTATTCCGTGCAATGTTTACGAGACAAAAGAGAAGACTGTACTGGAAAGCAGAATCAAAATGATAATTACTAGTTGCTATTATTTTCGTCATTGAAGATTTCTTCAATATTTATTCGATAATGAATGGAATCATTTTGATTTGCCTTGATTGATTGTTGATTCCATTTTATCGCTTGCTGACTCTCGAGAGATTTTTGTTTAACATTGGAGCTTGATCATCATCAATTAGAATAATGCCGATTTATATTTGTACGACAGTAAAGTGAACAAAAGCATGATTGATGACTTTAGCCCAAAAGACACTTTAAATGATAAAGTACCGATATGTTACTTTTGATGCTAGCTCAAATATATTTTCAAACAAGATATCTTTTACAAAAAAGTGTTTTTTACCGGCAAATCAACTTATATTTTCATAACTCTTTGACTTGTTGGGAGTGGTTGTGCTTCTTGTCTAATCGCACGATAGTTATTTGTTCTTATTTGGCGCCCCTTCAAGAGAAGGAATTAATCGTTTGTAGATAACGCTTATTATTACCGCCTTAATAAATAGTAAAGGCATTACTTTAATATACTTATATGATATAGAAAGTTTTGAATTTTTTTCTGCAAGGCAAGGTTTCTTGAAAAAATTAGTTTGGACTGGTTTGGATTGATTTATAAAGAAATATTGGGAACATCTTTTTGCTGAACACACAATATCGCAAAATAACTCACAAAATACAAATTTCATCCTCAAAAATCTCACTAGTTGATAAGTTACTGGAATTATTGCTAGGCTGCTGATTCCTTTCGGAAAATTGATACTACATTTGAAGTGAATGATATCATAAAGAGGTAGCACATTTTAAGAGATGGTATACTAGGTTCTAATGGCTGAAAAGCT